>NC_143029.1:80277500-80297500 GCF_057628025.1 Oncorhynchus mykiss
TGGGCTATCTTCTCTCTCTCTCTATACGTCTCTCTCTATATAGGTCTCTCTCTCTATAGGTCTCTCTCTCTATAGGTCTCTCTCTCTCTATAGGTCTCTCTCTCTATAGGTCTCTCTTTCTCTATGTCTCTCTGTCTCTCTCTCTCTCTCTATAGGTCTCTCTCTCTATTGGTCTCTCTCTCTCTATGTCTCTCTATGTCTCTCTATGTCTCTCTCTATAGGTCTCTCTCTCTATGTCTCTCTCTCTCTCTCTATAGGTCTCTCTCTATGTCTCTCTATGTCTCTATCTCTCTCTCTATAGGTCTCTTTCGCTCTCTCTCTCTCTCTCTCTCTAGGTCTCTCTCTCTCTCTATGTCTCTCTCTCTCTCTATAGGTCTCTCTCTATGTCTCTCTATGTCTCTCTCTCTCTCTCTATAGGTCTCTTTCGCTCTCTCTCTCTCTCTCTCTGGGTCTCTCTCTCTATAGGTCTATGGGTCTAAGCTGACAGCTGATGAGGGGGCTGGCTATTTGGGGGTGTCTGGTTTCTGGCACACTCCCACATACACACTATATTAATATGCATATAAGACTATGTGCAAAATGAGGTTTGGATGGGAACATTGAGGCTGCGTTTACTCAACTGATTATGGTCATCATGTCCAAATATCTGTATGTGCTGTATTGTTATGCATTTAGATACCTACTTAATCTACAGAGCCATAGAAACACAGAGATGACACACAGATGGTGGTCCAGGCGGGGGGGTGATGGGTCCAGGAGGAGAGAGGGAGGTGCTGGGTCCAGGAGGGGGGGTGATGGGTCCAGGAGGAGAGAGGGAGGTGCTGGGTCCAGGAGGAGAGAGGGAGGTGATGGTCCAGGAGGAGAGAGGGGGGTGCTGGGTCCAGGAGGAGAGAGGGAGGTGATGGATCCAGGCTGAGAGAGGGGGGTGCTGGGTCCAGGAGGAATGGGAGGTGATGGGTCCAGGAGGAGGGAGGGAGCTGATGGGTCCAGGACGAGAGAAGGAGGTAATGGGTCCAGGAGGTTTGAGGGAGGTTATGGATCCATGAGGAGGGAGGGTGATGGGTACAGGAGGAGTGGGTGGTGATGGGTCCAGGAAGATGGAGGGGGGGTGATGGATCCAGGAGGAGAGAGGGAGGTGATGGGTCCAGGAGGAGAACGGGAGATGATGGGTCCAGGAGGAGAGATGGAGGTGATGGGTCCAGGAGGAGAGAGGGAGGTGATGGGTCCAGGAGGAGGAGGGAGTGATGGATCCAGGAGGAGAGAGGAGGTGATGGGTACAGGAGGAAAGAGGAAGTGATGGGTCCAGGAGGAATGGGAGGTGATGGGTACAGGAGGAGAGAGGAAGTGATGGGTCCAGGAGGAGGGAGGGAGGTGATGGGTCTAGGAGGAATGGGAGGTGATGGGTCAAGTAGGAGAGAGAGAGGAGGTAATGGGTTCAGGAGGAGAGAAGGAGGTGATGGGTCCAGGAGGATGGAGGGAGGTGATGGATCAAGGAGGAGGGAGGGTGATGGGTCCAGGAGGAGAGAGGAGGTGATGAGTCCAGGAGTAGAAAGGAGGTGATGGGTCCAGGAGGAGGGAGCGAGGTGATGGGTCCAGGAGGAGGGAGGGAGGTGATGGGTCAAGAAGGAGAGAGGAGGTGATGGTTCCAGGAGGAGAGAAGGAGGTGATGGGTCCAGGAGGTTTGAGGGAGGTTATGGTTCCCTGAGGAGGGAGTGTGATGGGTACAGGAGGAGTGGGTGGTGATGGGTCCAGGAAGATGGAGGGGAGTGATGGATCCAGGAGGAGGGAGGGAGGTGATGGGTCCAGGAGGAGAAAGGAAGATGATGGGTCCTGGAGGAGAGAGGGAGGTGATGGGTCCAGGAGGAGAGAGGGAGGTGATGGGTCCAGGAGGAGGGAGGGAGTGATGGATCCAGGAGGAGAGAGGAGGTGATGGGTACAGGAGGAAAGAGGAAGTGATGGGTCCAGGAGGAGGGAGGGAGGTGATGGGTACAGGAGGAAATAGGACGTGATGGGTCCAGGAGGAGGGAGGGAGGTGATGGGTCCAGGAGGAGAAAGGAGGTGATGGGTCAAGGAGGAGAGAAGGAGGTGATGGGTCCAGGAGGAGTGGGTGGTGATGGATCCAGGAGGAGAGAGGAGGTGATGGGTCCAGAAGGAGAGAGGAGGTGATGGTCCAGGAGGATGGAGGGAGGTTATGATCCATGAGGAGGGAGGGTGGTGATGGGTCCAGGAGGAGAGAAGGAGGTGATGGGTCCAGGAGGGAGAGAGGGTGGTGATGGGTCCAGGAGGAGAGAAGGAGGTGATGGGTCCAGGAGGAGAGAGGGAGGTGATGGGTCCAGGAGGAGTGGGTGGTGATGGATCCAGGAGGAGAGAGGAGGTGATGGGTCCAGGAGGAGAGAAGAGGTGATGGTCCAGGAGGATGGAGGGAGGTTATGGATCCATGAGGAGGGAGGGTAATGGGTACAGGAGGAGTGGGTGGTGATGGATCCAGGAGGAGAGAGGAGGTGATGGGTCCAGAAGTAGAAAGGAGGTGATGGGTCCAGGAGGAGGGAGGGAGGTGATGGGTCCAGGAGGAGAGAGGAGGTGATGGTCCAGGAGGATGGAGGGAGGTTATGGATCCATGAGGAGGGAGGGTAATGGGTACAGGAGGAGTGGGTGGTGATGGGTCCAGGAGGAGAGAGGGAGGTGATGGGTCCAGGAGGAGAGAAGGAGGCGATGGGTCCAGGAGGAGAGAGGGAGCTGATGGGTCCAGGCGTAGGGAGGGAGTGATGGATCCAGGAGGAGAGAGGAGGTGATGGGTCCAGGAGAAGGGAGGGAGGTGATGGATCCAGGAGGAGAGAGGAGGTGATGGGTTCAGGAGGAGGGAGGGAGGTGATGGGTCCAGGAGGAGGGAGGGAGGTGATGGGTCCAGGAGGAGGAGGGAGGTGATGGGTCCAGGAGGACAGAGGGAGTTGATGGGTTCAGGAGGAGGGAGGGAGGTGATGTGTTCAGGTATAGAGAGGGAGGTGATGGGTCCAGGAGGAGGGAGGGAGGGAGGTGATTGATCCAGGAGGAGAGAGCGAGGTGATTGGTCCAGGAGGAGAGAGGAAGAGATAGGTCCAGGAGAAGGGAGGTGATGGGTCTTAGAGGAACAGGAGGTGATGGGTCCAGGAGGAGAGAGGGAGTTGATGGGTCCAGGAGGAGGAAGGGAGGTGATGGGTCCAGGGGGATGGAAGGAGGTGATGGATCCAGGAGGAGAGAAGGAGGTGATGGGTCCAGGAGGAGAAAAGACGTGATGGATCCAGGAGGAGAGAAGGAGGTGATGGGTCCAGGAAGAGAGAAGGAGGTGATGGGTCCAGGAGGAGAGTGGGAGGTGATGGGTCCAGGAGGAGGGAGGGAGTGATGGATCCAGGAGGAGAAAAGACGTGATGGATCCAGGAGGAGAGAAGGAGGTGATGGGTCCAGTAAGAGAGAAGGAGGTGATGGGTCCAGGAGGAGAGTGAGAGGTGATGGGTCCAGGAGGAGGGAGGGGGTGATGGATCCAGGAAGAGAGAGGAGGTGATGGGTCCAGGAGAAGGGAGGGAGGTGATGGATCCAGGAGGAGAGAGGAGGTGATGGGTCCAGGAGGAGGGAGGGAGGTTATGGGTCCAGGAGGAGGGAGGTGATGGGTCCAGGAGGAGAGATGGAGGAGATGTGTCCAGGAGGAATGGGAGGTGATGGGTCCAGGAGGAGAAAAGACGTGATGGATCCAGGAGGAGAGAAGGAGGTGATGGGTCCAGGAGGAGAGTGGGAGGTGATGGGTCCAGGAGGAGGGAGGGAGTGATGGATCCAGGAAGAGAGAGGAGGTGATGGGTCCAGGAGAAGGGAGGGGGGTGATGGATCCAGGAGGAGAGAGGAGGTGATTGGTCCAGGAGGAGGGAGGGAGGTAATTGGTTCAGGAGGAAAGAACGAGGTGATGGGTCCAAGAGGAGGGAGGGGGTGATGGGTAAGAGAAAAGGTTGGAGGTGGGTGATTCGTGACATGATTCAGCCCTGATTTTCCATGCCAATGTAATAATCTTGTTAATGAGATGATGCACACACACTCGTATGCACACACACACACACACACACACACACACACACACACACACACACACACACACCATCAGTCTGTCCTACAAGCTTGGCAAGTGTTCTCTACATCCCTGAAGGCCAGTACACCCCCGACGATGTGGCTGTTTGAAGATCTGCTGTTCCATAACACCATTATACAGTCACAAACTTTGTCTTGAGCCAGCCTGCTTTCAAGCCTGCTGACTGCAGAATGTGCGGAGCTGGGATAAATCAGCACACCCAGATCAGTGATGAGAGCTGTGAGAGAAATGGAGGGTTGGAATCTGGTCATCCCGCCTGCTGAAGCAGATTGAAACAGAGGTCTGTGAGTCCTTGCCAGGAAGCTTTTGTGTCCCACAACAGACATTCTGACCACACTGACCCCACAAGAATACATCCTCCCCACACTGCTGCGTGGGCGCTGCAGGAGAGTGAAGGCCTGCTGTTTTCATTCAAGACTCCAGAATGGGGGAGTTCAAAGGCAGTTGGGAAGAAGGTGATGTACACAACACGCTTTCCCTGGAAAGGGTCAATGAGGTGGGTCCAAATTGTTTGGTCCGGGCACTTCCCCAAAAGGCTGGTGGCGGTCACTGTACAAGCTGCTGAAGTACAGTTACAGACACAGGGACTTGGTAGTCCTGCTAAACTTCTGTCAAGAGTAGGCAAGATGGCCATCTGGATGACCAGGAAGAACTGTATACAGGGACAGTCTGTGGATGTGGTGGGCAAGGGGTTAGTGGCAGCCAGACGGAAGGTGGAGTTTGTTTTTCTACAGACTGGTGGGGAACCTCTTCAGACTTTGGGCCTTCAGGGGGCGTTGTGCTCTGTTGACGACGAGGGGGATCTGGAGCTGTCCTCTTAAACGCTGTCAAACTTCTGTTGTTTTTTACAGCCTGGTACACATGAGCACAGTGGTACATGATTTCTGAGGGTGGAATGTTCATGTACTGTAGGGTCTTGACCCAATAAAGGCCAAAACTCCATCCCACCAAAACAGGCTGACATTTCAGACTGTCTTTTCAAACAGCTCTTACAACCTTATATTGTGGGAATACTGTCTCCTATGAGCGAAAAGAGCTTCTAAACATCAGCTGGGATTGCTCACCTCAAACTGGACGAAGAGTTTTTCTTCAAAGAGTCGGACGCGAGCGATTCACTGTTGACATCCGACCAGGCCCCAATCCCAGTGATTCGCTGGAGAAGGAAACAGATTTCGAGGCAAAAGATCAGGGTGCCTTGTGAGGACCAGGCGATGAGTGACTAACCTGCCCTTGCCCTCCGTTCTGCTAGCTAATGTTCAATCGCTAGAAAATAAATGGGACGAACTGAAAGAACATACATCCTACCAACGGGACATTAAAAACTGTAATATTTTATGTTTCACCGAGTCGTGGCTGAACGACGACATTAAGAACATAGAGCTGGCTGATTATACACTCTATCGGCAAGGGGCTTATGAGTTTATGTAAACAACAGCTGGTGCATGATATCTAAGGAAGTCTCAAGGTCCTGCTCGCCTGAGGTTGAGTATCTTATGATAAGCTGGAGACCACACTATTTACCCAGAGAGTTTTCATCTGTATTTCTTGTAGTTGTCTACGTTGATTTATTTTACTAGGCATGTCAGTTAAGAAAACAATCTTATTTTCAATGATGGCCTAGGAACAGTGGGTTAACTGCCTTGGTCAGGGGCAGAACAACATATTTGTACCTTGTCAGCTTGGGGATTTGAATTTGCAACATTTCGGCTGCTAGTCCAACGCTCTAACCACTAGGAGACCCTGCCACCCCAGGCTACATACTAGAGCGAGGTTGTGCGAGGTTGTCAATTAAACCACACTAAATGAGCTGTATTCCACCATAAGCAAACAGGAAAACGCTCACCCAGAGGCGGCGCTCCTAGTGGCCGGGGACTTTAATGCAGGGAAACTTACATCAGTTTTACCTCATTTCTATCAACATGTTAAACGTGCAACCAGAGGGAAAAAAATTCTAGACCACCTCAACTCCACACACAGTGACGCGTACAAAGCTCTCCCTCGCCCTCCATATAGCAAATCTGACAATAACTCTGTCCTCCTGATTCCCGCTTACAAGCAAAAATGAAAGCAGGAAGCATCAGTGACTCGGTCTATAAAAAAATGGTCAGATGAAGCAGATGGTAAACTATAGGACTGCTTTGCTATCACAGACTGGAACATGTTCCGGGATTCTTCTGATGACATTGAGGAATACACCACATCAGTCACTGGCATCTTATTCTGTGAGAGAAATAAATATTCCAAACACAGTATGGGACAGTTGTGGGATGTGATAGATCCCAAATTAATACAACCAATAGCATCAAAATAACTTTTTAAGCAATGTGGCTGACGCAACAGACCAGAACATTTAGCTTAAAATGTTGATAAACTATTAGGCTATTTCTTCACAATATAAGTGCAGCAATGTGCACACATGGCAGTAGGCTATAAGCGCGTGACCACAAATGCAATTATGCATGTTATGCTTTTATTATAAAGGTACATTTTTATGGTGAAAATTATCTTCCCCAAACTTGAAACTCACGCACTGCTTCTGTATGCCAGAGGCTCTACACCACTCGTAAAGCAGATTAATGTGCTTAATTCTTCAGAAAAATAAGTGATTTGGCCACCTTAGTTGTGATACAAACCTTATCAAAACATATAGGCCTATAGGCTAGGCTACATGAGGTGTGCGACTATGATTAGAAAAATTCTAACAAAAAAAAGGCTTTGTTTCTTGCCTTACGCTGGGCATCATTCACAAATGATAATATATCCTTCACAAGTGATAGGCTGATATTGTCACCCATCACATTATTCTTGATTTTGTCTTGTCTTTACATATACTAAATAATATATGTGTTTTGATTTAGAATGGACCATTACAGCCCTAAGTACAATACAACATATTTGAAGTCGGAAGATTAAATACACTTTAGCCAAATACATTTAATCTCAGTTTTTCACAATTCCTGACATTTATTCCTAGTAAAAAATCCCAGTCTAAGGTCAGTTAGGATCACCACTTTATTTTAAGAATGTGCAATATTAGAATAATAGTAGAGAGTATAATTTATTTCAGCTTTTATTTCTATCATCACTTTCCCAGTGGGTCAGAAGTTTACATACACTCAATCAGTATTTGGCCCATTCCTCCTGACAGAGCTGTCACGTCACGTTTGTAGGCCTCCTTGCTCGCACACGCTTATTCAGTTCTTTCCACAAGTATTCTATAGGATTGAGGTCAGGGCTTTGTGATGGTCACTCCAATACCTTGACTTTGTTGTCCTTAAGCCATTTTGCCACACCTTTGGAAGTATGCTTGGGGTCATTGTCCATTTGGAAGACCCATTTGTGACCAAGCTTTATCTTCCTGACTGATGTCTTGAGATGTTGCTTCAATATATCCACATAATTTACCTGCCTCATGATGCCATCTATTTTGTGAAGTGCACCAGTTCCTCCTGCAGCAAAGCACCCCCACAACATGATGCTGCCACTCCTGTGCTTCACGGTAGGGATGGTGTTCTTCAGCTTACAAACCTCCCCCTTTTTCCTCCAAACATAACGGTGGTCATTATGGCCAAAAAGTTGTATTTTTGTTTCATCAGACCAGAGGACATTCCTCCAAAAAGTACGATCTTTGTCCCCATGTGCAGTTGCAAACTGTAGTCTGGCTTTTTTTATGGCAGTTTTGGAGCAGATGCTTCTTCCTTGCTGAGCTGCCTTCCGGTTATGTTGATATAGGACTCGTTTTACTGTGGATGTAGATACTTTTGTACCTGTTTCCTCCAGCATCTTCACAAGGTCCTTTGCTGTTATTCTGGGATTGATTTGCACTTTTTGCACCAAAGTACGTTCATCCCTAGGACAGAACGTGTCTCCTTCCTGAGTGGAATGTTCATGGTCCCATGGTGTTTATACTTGCATACTATTGTTTGTGCAGATGAACGTGGTACCTTCAGGCATTTGGAAATTGCTCCCAAGGATGAACCAGACTTGTGGAGGTCTACAATATTTTTCTGAGGATTTTCTCATGATGTCAAGCAAAGAGGCACTGAGTGTGAAGGTAGGCCTTGAAATACATCCACAGGTACACCTCCAATTGACTCAAATGATGTCTATTAGCCTATCAGAAATTTCTAAAGCCATGACATCGTATTCTGGAATTTAACTGTTTAAAGGCACAGTCAACTTAGTGTGTATAACTTCTGACCCACTGGAATTGTGATATAGTGAATTATAAGTGAAATAATCTGTCTGTAAACAATTGTTGGAAAAATTACTTGTGTCATGCACAAAGTAGATGTCCTAACCGACTTGCCAAAACTATAGTTTGTTAACAATACATCTGTGGAGTGGTTGAAAAACGAGTTTTAATGACTCCAACCTAAGTGTATGTAAACTTCCGACTTCAACTGTATATTGTGGCAGACGGCAGGGAGTGGTGAGGGGAGTGGTAATTGAGGAGAGATATCTTGCAGGTAACTGGCTCCACCTCCAAGCCTTATTTGGACTTCCTGCCCCAACGAGGAGAGGCTGTGGTTGTTCAGCCAGGGAGTGCTCGGGGATAACGGTGGAAGCAGCCTGCACAAAGGGGCAGAGTAGAAGAGAACCAAGAATGTTGTGGGAGAAGATGAATAGTGGGAAAAGAGAGCATATCATCTGTGAGATTACACGTTGTGACCTCGACTGTCGGACTAACCCCCTTGTGTACCGGACCGGATTGGCTGTGGACCTGAGTGTGAGGATTACCCCTGGAAACAGAACAGACAAAGAGAACAGCTTGTGGACTGTGCGGTGATTGGTGAATTCCCCCTTCTTTCCCCGTGTATGAAAATCCCTAATAAACTTCCCCTTTGCATTCTATTTGTGCTACTGGTGCCTGTTTTGATATTGTACTTGATGACGTGGAAACCCCACATTCTTGATCATGCTACTATTGAACTTTGAACTTTGCGACCTTTTGCCACATTTCAGGCTTCAAACATAAAGATATAAAACTGTATTTTTTTGTGAAGAATCAACAACAAGTGGGACACAATCATGAAGTGGAACGACATTTATTGGATATTTCAAACTTTTTTAACAAATCAAAAACTTAAAAATTGGGCGTGCAAAATTATTCAGCCCCTTTACTTTCAGTGCAGCAAACTCTCTCCAGAAGTTCAGTGAGGATCTCTGAATGATCCAATGTTGACCTAAATGACTAATGATGATAAATTCAATCCACCTGTGTGTAATCAAGTCTCCGTATAAATGCACCTGCACTGTTATAGTCTCAGAGGTCCGTTAAAAGCGCAGAGAGCATCATGAAGAACAAGGAACACACCAGGCAGGTCCGAGATACTGTTGTGAAGAAGTTTAAAGCCGGATTTGGATACAAAAAGATTTCCCAAGCTTTAAACATCCCAAGGAGCACTGTGCAAGTGATAATATTGAAATGGAAGGAGTATCAGACCACTGCAAATCTACCAAGACCTGGCCGTCCCTCTAAACTTTCAGCTCATACAAGGAGAAGACTGATCAGAGATGCAGCCAATAGGCCCATGGTCACTCTGGATGAACTGCAGAGATCTACAGCTGAGGTGGGAGACTCTGTCCATAGGACAACAATCAGTCATATATTGCACAAATCTGGCCTTTATGGAAGAGTGGCAAGAAGAAAGCCATTTCTTAAAGATATCCATAAAAAGTGTTGTTTAAAGTTTGCCACAAGCCACCTGGGAGACACACCAAACATGTGGAAGAAGGTGCTCTGGTCAGATGAAACCAAAATTGAACTTTTTGGCAACAATGCAAAACGTTATGTTTGGCGTAAAAGCAACACAGCTCATCACACTAAACACACCATCCCCACTGTCAAACATGGTGTTGGCAGCATCATGGTTTGGGCCTGCTTTTCTTCAGCAGGGACAGGGAAGATGGTTAAAATTGATGGGAAGATGGATGGAGCCAAATACAGGACCATTCTGGAAGAAAACCTGATGGAGTCTGCAAAAGACCTGAGACTGGGACGGAGATTTGTCTTCCAACAAGACAATGATCCAAAACATAAAGCAAAATCTACAATGGAATGGTTCAAAAATAAACATATCCAGGTGTTAGAATGGCCAAGTCAAAGTCCAGACCTGAATCCAATCGAGAATCTGTGGAAATAACTGAAAACTGCTGTTCACAAATGCTCTCCATCCAACCTCACTGAGCTCGAGCTGTTTTGCAAGGAGGAATGGGAAAAAATTTCAGTCTCTCGATGTGCAAAACTGATAGAGACATACCCCAAGCGACTTACAGCTGTAATCGCAGCAAAAGGTGGCGCTACAAAGTATTAATTTAAGGGGGCTGAATAATTTTCCACGCCCAATTTTTCAGTTTTTGATTTGTTAAAAAAGTTTGAAATATCCAATAAATGTCGTTCCACTTCATGATTGTGTCCCACTTGTTGTTGATTCTTCACAAAAAAATACAGTTTATATCTTTATGTTTGAAGCCTGAAATGTGGCAAAAGGTCGCAAAGTTCAAGGGGGCCGAATATTTTCGCCAAATTGTCCAGACCGCTTTGAAATAATTCTTCATCACTAAAGCTTTATTAAAAGATCAAGTTGGCAGCAGCAGAACAGCGAGCGGACAGCCCCTTGGGGTGCCTCTAGAGATCTCTGAGTAATTAGGAAAAAAACTAAAATTGTTACTTTCATGCCAGTTCTCTCCTGCAATCGCTCTAGGCTTGTTAAAACAGAGCCCTGTGTGATTGGACATAGTTTTTATGCTGAGCCGTTAAATAAAGTAAAGTACTACTTCTGGGAAAAGAAACATAACAACTCCTCAACATTCCTCCAAGATTACACTGTTAAGCTGCCACACAGCTGATCGCCGCTGTTAATGACACACATGGGTAATTCCTTGCCAGTGGAGGCTCCCCAGAGGAGGAAGGGGAGAACCATCCCTCTCAGTGAAGTTTATTTTTAAAAAATTTATATTTTAAATGTTTTTTTTTCTCTAAAAAACTATACTAAATATAATCACGTCACCAAATAATTGATTAAAACACATTAATTTGCAAAGAAGGTCTACAGTAGCCTCAACAGCACTCTATAGGTTAGCATCATGGTGTAGCCGGAGGACAGCTAGCTTCAGTCCTCTGAGTACATTGTCTTTAATACAAAACCTAGGAGGCTCATGGTTCTCACACCTTCCACACTTGCACAGTAATTATGGCAACTTCCAGAAAACGTCCTCCAACCTATCAAAGCTCTTGCAGCATGAACGGAGATGTTTTCCACACAATCAGAGGATCAGAGAATGTATATAGTTCTGGAAGCCTAAGCTACAGCTAGCTAGCACTGCAGTGCATAACATGTGAGTAGTTGACTCAAAGACAGAGAAAGAAAATAGTTGAAAAGATTTGAAAAAAAATATTTCTTATTAAATGAAGGAGAAGCAAGAGAGAAATAGAGAGAGAGAGTTTGTAATTTTTTTCACTTTCAGTTTCACTTACTTACTTAGCTAGCTAATGCAGCTAGATAGTTTAGCCTACTGAAACACCCTGCTCAAACAGAGGGATGCTATGTTAGCTAGCTGGCTACTATCCAAAGCAACACTGGAACTCTTCCAAGTGAAGGTAAGCTTTTGGTTCTAGAGACGGAATCTAAAATAAAAATCCAGAAAATCACATTGTATGATTTTTAAGTAATTTGCATTTTATTGCATGACATAAGTATTTGATCACCTACCAACCAGTAAGAATTCCGGCTCTCACAGACCTGTTAGTTTTTCTTTAAGAAGCCCTCCTGTTCTCCACTCTTTACCTGTATAAAAGACACCTGTCTACACACTCAATCAAACAGACTCCAACCTCTCCACAATGGCCAAGACCAGAGAGCTGTGTAAGGACATCAGGGATAAAATTGTAGACCTGCACAAGGCTGGGATGGGCTACAGGACAATAGGCAAGCAGCTTGGTGAGAAGGCAACAACTGTTGGCGCAATTATTAGAAAATGGAAGGAGTTCAAGATGACGATCAATCACCCTCGGTCTGGGGCTCCATGCAAAATCTCACTACGTGGGGCATCAATGAACACGAGGAAGGTGAGGGATCAGCCCAGAACTACACGGCAGGACCTGGTCAATGACCTGAAGAGAGCTGGGACCACAGTCTCAAAGAAAACCATTGGTAACACACTACGCCGTCATGGATTAAAATCCTGCAGCGCATGCAAGGTCCCCCTGCTCAAGCCAGCGCATGTCCAGGCCCATCTGAAGTTTGCCAATGGCCATCTGGATGATCCAGAGGAGGAATGGGAGAAGGTCATGTGGTCTGATGAGACAAAAATATAGCTTTTTGGTCTAAACTCCACTCGCGGTGTTTGGAGGAAGAAGAAGGATGAGTACAACCCCAAGAACACCATCCCAACCGTGAAGCATGGAGGTGGAAACATCATTCTTTGTGGATGATTTTCTGCGAAGGGGACAGGACGACTGCACCGTATTGAGGGGAGGATGGATGGGGCTATGTATCGCAAGATCTTGGCCAACAACCTCCTTCCCTCAGAAAGAGCATTGAAGATGGGTCGTGGCTGGGTCTTCCAGCATGACAACGACCCAAAACACACAGCCAGGGCAACTAAGGAGTGGCTCCGTAAGAAGCAGCTCAAGGTCCTGGAGTGGCCTAGCCAGTCTCCAGACTTGAACCCAATAGAACATCTTTGGAGGGAGCTGAAAGTCCGTATTGCCCAGCGACAGCCCCGAAACCTGAAGGATCTGAAGAAGGTCTGTATGGAGGAGTGGGCCAAAATCCCTGCTGCAGTGTGTGCAAACCTGGTCAAGAACTACAGGAAACGTATGATCTCTGTAATTGCAAACAACGGTTTCTGTACCAAATATTAAGTTCTGCTTTTCTGATGTATCAAAAACTTATGTCATGCAATAAAATGCAAATGAATTACTTTAAAATCATACAATGTGATTTTCTGTATTTTTGTTTTAGATTCCGTCTCTCACAGTTGAAGTGTACATATGATAAAAATTACAGACCTCTACATGCTTTGTAGGTAGGAAAACCTGCAAATCGGCAGTGTATCAAACACTTGTTCTCCCCACTGTATATTTATACCCTTTACTGGGTGGAGTCATCTCCATGCACATCCAGACAGCCAATACATATTTATTGCTAGGCAGGAACTTAAGTGGTTCCTCTCATTGGTGTAGTCATGGCCCTGCCTCCTATGTGTGTATGTCATAGGACTGTTTTTCTCCCTTCATCTGACCTGACCTTGGCCCACATTCATCACTCCTCCCTAATCCACAGCTATACAACCTTATCAGTGACTGAAACTAGACCATTGCCCTTCTCCTCTCCATCGGATACTTAAGCAATAAGGCCCGAGGAGGTATGGCACATGGACAACATACCACGGCTAAGAGCTGTTCTTAAGCTCGACACAACGCAGAGTGCCTGGACACAGTCCTTAGCCGTGGTCTATTGGCTATATTCCACAAACTCCCGAGGTGCCTTATTGCTATTAAAAGTAGAGCGTGATAAAGGAGAGAGAATAGTAGAGAATGATAAAGTAGAGAGTGATAAAAGAGAGAGAGAAAAGTAGAGTGATAAAGGAGAGAGTGATAAAGGACAGAGAGAGAAGTAGAGAATGATAAAGTAGAGAGTGATAAAGGAGAGAGAGAAGTAGAGAATGACAAAGTAGAGAGTGATAAAGGAGAGAGAGAAGTAGAGAGTGATAAAGGACAGAGAGAGAAGTAGAGCGTGATAAAGGAGAGAGAATAGTAGAGAATGATAAAGTAGAGAGTGATAAAAGAGAGAGAGAGAAAAGTAGAGTGATAAAGGAGAGAGTGATAAAGTAGAAAGTGATAAAGGAGAGAGAGAAAAGGAGAGAGGGACTAACGAGAGATAAAAGTAGAGAGTGATAAAGAAGAGAGATTTAAGGAGAGAGAAAGTAGAGAGTGATAAAGTAGAGAGTGATAAAGAAGAGAGATAAAATGAGAGAGAGATAAAGGAGAGAGTGATAAAGGAGAGAGTGATAAGGAAGAGAGATCAAAGAAGATAGAGATAAATGAGAGAGTGATAAAGGAGAAAGTGATAAAGTAGAGAGTGATAAAGGAGAGAGTGATAAAGTAGAGACTGATAAAGGAGAGATTGATAAAGTAGAGAGTGATAAAGGAGAGAGAGAAAAAGAGAGAGAGAAAAGGAGAGAGTGATAAAGGAGAGAGTGATAAAGTAGAGAGTGATAAAGGAGAGAGAGAGATGAAGGAGAGAGAAAAAAGTAGAGAGTGATAAAGTAGAGAGTGATAAAGGAGAGAGTGATAAAGGAGAGAGAGAAAGAGAGAGAGAGAAAGGGAGAGAGTGATAAAGGAGAGAGTGATAAAGTAGAGAGTGATAAAGGAGAGAGAGAGAGGAAGGAGAGAGAAAAAAGTAGAGAGTGATAAAGTAGAGAGTGATAAAGTAGAGAGTGATAAAGTAGAGAGTGATAAAGGAGAGAGTGATAAAGGAGAGAGTGATAAAGAAGAGAGTGATAAAGGAGAGAGAGAGATGAAGGAGAGAGAAAAAAGTAGAGAGTGATAAAGGAGAGAGAGAGATGAAGGAGAGAGAAAAAAGTAGAGAGTGATAAAGTAGAGCGTGATAAAGTAGAGAGTAGTAAAGTAGAGACTGATAAAGGAGAGATTGATAAAGGAGAGAGTGATAAAGGAGAGAGAGAAAAAGAGAGAGAGAAAAGGAGAGAGTGATAAAGGAGAGAGTGATAAAGTAGAGAGTGATAAAGGATAGAGAGAGATGAAGGAGAGAGAAAAAAGTAGAGAGTGATAAAGTAGAGAGTGATAAAGTAGAGAGTGATAAAGTAGAGACTGATAAAGGAGAGAGTGATAAAGTAGAGAGTGATAAAGAAGAGAGAGAAAAAGAGAGAGAGATGAAGGAGAGAGTGATAAAGGAGAGAGTGATGAAGTAGAGAGTGATAAAGGAGAGAGAGAGATGAAGGAGAGAGAAAAAAGTAGAGAGTGATAAAGTAGAGAGTGATAAAGTAGAGAGTGATAAAGGAGAGAGTGATAATGGAGAGAGAGGGATGAAGGAAAGAGAAAAAAGTAGATAGTGATAAAGAAGAGAGGTAAAGGGAGAGAGGGATGAAGAAGAGAGATAAAAGTAGAGAGTGATAAAGTATGTGTGTGTGTGTGTCTGTGTGTGTGTGTCGGGATTAAGTCACTTATTCAGGCACGCGATTGTTTGTGCTGCAGTCCAATTAGCTAGTGAGAGTGGAGGTTATTTAGAATTAGGATGACAGAGAGTGAGAAAGAGAGATACAGAGAGATAGAGAGATACAGAGGGATAGAGATACGCACTACCCTCTGTATCACTTTTGTAAATGCTCTACCTCACTTACTTTGGCAATGTTAATAAAGCCCATTGAATTGAATTGAATTGATACAGAGAGATAGAGATGCAGAGAGAGCGAGAAAAGGAGATACAGATGGATAGAGATACAGAGAGAGATACAGAGATAGAGAGAAAGAGAGATACAGAGACAGAGATAGAGAAAGAGAGATACAGAAAGATATATATATATATATATATATATATATATATATATATATATATATATATATATATACATGGAGAGAGACAGAGATCGAGACAGAGAGAGAGAAAGAGAGATACAGAAAGAGAGATGTATATATACACAGTGAGAGACAGAGAGAGAAAGGGATCCGGAGATAGAGACAGAGAGAGAGAAAGGGAGATACAGAAAGAGAGATGTATATATACACAGTGAGAGACAGAGAGAGAAAGGGATACAGAGATAGAGACAGAGAGAGAGAAAGAGAGATACAGAAAGAGAGATGTATATATACACAGTGAGAGACAGAGGGAGAAAGGGATACAGAGATAGAGACAGAAACACAGAAAGAGAAAGGGTGAGACAGTGATACAGAGAGAAAGTCAGAGACAGAGAAACATAGATAACCCCTAAAAAACTCTGATGTTACCCTGAAGCTATAGTTCTAAAACACAAGAAAGCCAAAGGCCGTGACAAAACACAAAAGACTATCACTGATAAAATGGTCTGAGAGAGAGATAGAAAACAGGACAGGGAATTAGGATCTGTCAAACACCAAAGTGATTGCTGTGATTGACAATGATGTGACAGGAAATGACAGAGTTCCTATCTGATGCAATTTCCTTGTAAATGACTAATGACTGGTTAGTAACAAAATGGTGGGTGAGGTGAAAGAGTGGTCATTTGCAAAAACATCACGTTCTCACGTTACCAACAGACCAGCTATAGATTGATGATAAGAGGAATTATGGGGAAAGAAACATTTTACCTTAAGGGATTTCACCTGAAAGAGACGAGTCCTATTCACCCTGTGTGTATCAAATTGTGTGTGTCTGTGCGCTCAAGTGTGTGTGAGTATTTGTCTGTGTGTCTATTTGTCTGTGTGTGTGCGCGCGTTAATTTCCTCAGGATTTTTTTTTTTTTTTTTTTTACTTCATAGAGAGTGGCCCCTCTAACACCTTGTGTGTGTGTGTGTGTGTGTGTGTGTGTGTGTGTGTGTGTGTGTGTGTGTGTGTGTGTGTGTGTGTGTGTGTGTGTGTGTGTGTAGAAAATAAATTAATTCCATCCTATTTTTTGTTAGACAGGTGAAAGCCAAAAGGGGAATTTAAAACCTGAGGCAATCAGCTTCTCACTACAGCTGTGACTTAATCACTGAGGAGAGGGGGAAGAGAGGAGGAGTGTCTGTGAAAGGGTGCAAGAGAGATCGTGATAGTGAATAGAGAGAGAGATAAACAGAGAGAGAGGTAGAGCGAGGTAGAGAGAGAGAGAGAGAGATCGTGATAGTGAATAGAGAGAGATAAACAGAGAGAGAGGTAGAGAGAGGTAGAGATAGAGAGAGATAGTGATAGTGAATAGAGAGAGAGATAAACAGAGAGAGGTAGAGAGAGAGAGAGAGAGATAGTGATAGTGAATAGAGAGAGAGATAAACAGAGAGAGAGGTAGAGAGAGAGAGAGAGATAGTGATAGTGAATAGAGAGAGAGATAAACAGAGAGAGAGAGGTAGAGAGAGAGAGAGAGAGATAGTGATAGTGAATAGAGAGAGAGATAAACAGAGAGAGAGGTAGAGAGAGAGAGAGAGAAGGGTGATGAGGAGGAGAGGGATAGACACTTAGAGAGAGAGTAATGACAGGGGGAAGGTCAACTCCATTCCAGACAGAGCCAATCTAATGATGCAAAACAGCTTGTATATCATCCTTCATACTACAGCAGAGCACAGTCCTGCCCCAACACCAAGGTTTCTATTCAATCAAACATGCATTGTGGTATTGACAGTGCATCTCTTTTCCCCATGGTTAAATAAAATCATATATTTTATTTAAGGCTACTTAAAAAAATAAATGAGAGAGAGAGAGAGAGAAAACAGGACAGGGAATTAGGATCTGTCAAACACCAAACTGATTGCTGTGATCAACAATGATGTGACAGAGTTCCTATGACTGTCACGCCCTGACCGTAGAGAGCGTTTTATGTCTCTATTTTGGTTTGGTCAGGGTGTGATTTGGGTGGGCAGTCTATGTTCTATGTTTTTCTATTTCTGTGTTTGGCCGGGTGTGGTTCTCAATCAGAGGCAGCTGTCTATCATTGTCTCTGATTGAGAATCATACTTAGGTAGCCTTTTCCCACCTGTGTGTTGTGGGTAATTATTTTTCCGTGTGTGTTTGTGTGCACCTTGGTTGCATCACGGTCTTATCAGGGTCTTTGCTGTTTACCTGTTTGTTTTTTGGTTGTTTCGGTTTCACTTTCATTAAAAGATGTGGAACTACATGCACGCTGTGCCTTGGTTGATTTATGACAGGGAGTTTGGATAGCGAGCGTGACATTGGCCCCTTGTAGACTCACCTTTTTTAGCATATACAATTGAAGTCAGAAGTTTACATACACCTTAGCTAAATACATTTAAACTCAGTTTTTCACAATTCCTGACATTTAATCCTAGTAAAAATTCTCTGTCTTAGGTCAGTTAGGATCACCACTTTATTTTAAGAATATGAAATGTCAGAATAATAGTAGAGAGAATGATTTATTTAAGCTTTTATTTCTTTCATCACTTCCCAGTGGGTCAGAAGTTTACATACACTCAATTAGTATTTGGTAGCATTGCCTTTAAATTGTTTAACTTGGGTCAAACGTTTTGGGTAGCTTCCCACAATAAGTTGGGTGAATTTGGGCCCATTCCTCCTGACAGAGCTGGTGTAACTGAGTCAGGTTTGTAGGCCTCTGCTCACACACGCTTTTTCAATTCTGCTCACATATTTTCTATAGGGTTGAGGTCAGGGCTTTGTGATGGCCACTCCAATACATTGACTTTGTTGTCCTTAAGCCATTTTGCCACAACTTTGGAAGTATGCTTGGGGTCATTGTCCATTTGGAAGACTCATTTGCGACTAAGCTCTAACTTCCTGACTGATGTCTTGAGATGTTTCTTCAATATATCCACATAATTTTCCTTCTTTCCTCATGAAGCCATCTATTTTGTGAAGGGCACCAGTCCCTCCTGCAGCAACGCACCCCAACAACATGATGCAGTCACCACCGTGCTTCATGGTTGGGATGGTGTCTTCAGCTGGCAAGTTCCCCCCTTTTTCCTCCAAACATAACGATGGTCATTATGGCCAAACAGTTCTATTTTTGTTTCATCAGACCAGAGGACATTTCTCCAAAAAGTACAATGTGCAGTTGCAAATCGTAGTCTGGCTTCTTTATGGCGGTTTTGGAGCAGTGGCTTCTTCCTTTCCGGTTATGTGGATATAGGACTCGTTATACTGTGGATATAGATCATTTTGCACCTGTTTCATCCAGCATCTTCACAAGGTCCTTTGCTGTTGTTCTGGGATTGATTTGCACTTTTTGCACCAAAGTACTTTCATCTCTAGGAGACAGAACACGTCTCCTTCCTGAGTGGAATGACGGCTGCGTGGTCCCATGGTGTTTATACTTGCGTTCCGTTGTTTGTACAGATGAACGTGGTACCTTCAGGCGTTTGTAAATTGCTCCCAAGGATGAACCAGACTTGTGGAGGTCTACAATATTTATACGAGGTCTTGGCTAATTTCTTTTGATTTTCCCATGATGTCAAGCAAAGAGGCACCTAGTTTGAAGGTAGGCCTTGAAATACGTCAACAGGTACACCTCCAATTGACTCAGGCTAATTGACATAATTTATCAGAAGCTTCTACAGCCTTGACAACATTTTCTGGAGTTTTCATAGCTGTTTAAAGGCACAGTCAACTTAGTGTATGTAAACTTCTGACCCACTGGAATTGCGATCCAGTGAATTATAAGTGAAAATAATCTGTCTGTAAACAATTGTTGGAAAAACTACTTGTGTCATGCACAAAGTAGATGTCCTAACCGACTTGCCAAAACTGTAGTTTGTTAACAAGAAATGTGTGGAGAGGTTGGAATACACGTTTTAATGACTCCAATAAAAGTGTATGTAAACATCCAACTTCAACTGTATGTAAACATCCGACTTCAACTGTATGTAAACTCCTGACTTCAACTGTATGTAAACTCCTGACTTCAACTGTATGTAAACATCTGACTTCAACTGTATGTAAACTCCTGACTTCAACTGTATGTAAACATCTGACTTCAACTGTATGTAAACTCCTGACTTCAACTGTATGTAAACATCTGACTTCAACTGTATGTAAACTTCTGACTTCAACTGTATGTAAACTTCTGACTTCAACTGTATGTAAACTTCTGACTTCAACTGTATGTAAACATCCGACTTCAACTGTATGTAAACTTCTGACTTCAACTGTATGTAAACTTCTGACTTCAACTGTATGTAAACATCCGACTTCAACTGTATGTAAACTTCTGACTTCAACTGTATGTA
>NC_143029.1:80302500-80325000 GCF_057628025.1 Oncorhynchus mykiss
GGTGAACTAGAGTTTTACATGTGTCTGTGTGTGTGGAGTAAAGGTGAACTAGAGTTTTATGTGTCTCTGTGTGTGGAGTAAAGGTGAACTAGAGTTTTATGTGTCTCTGTGTGTGGAGTAAAGGTGAACTAGAGTTTTATATGTGTCTCTGTGTGAGGAGTAAAGGTGAACTAGAGTTTTATATGTGTCTCTGTGTGTGGCGTAAACATGAACTAGAGTTTTATATGTGTCTCTGTGTGCGGCATAAAGGTGAACTAGAGTTTTATATGTGTCTCTGTGTGTGGCGTAAACATGAACTAGAGTTTTATATGTGTTTCTGTGTGTGGCGTAAAGGTGAACTAGAGTTTTATATGTGTCTCTGTGTGTGGCGTAAACATGAACTAGAGTTTTATATGTGTCTCTGTGTGTGGCGTAAACATGAACTAGAGTTTTATATGTGTCTCTGTGTGCGGCATAAAGGTGAGCTAGAGGTTTGGTAAAAAGGATTTTAGTTTTCCTGCATTAAAATCACCGGCCACTAGGAGCGCTGTCTCTGGGTGAGCCTTTTCTTGTTGGCTTATGGCCCTATATAGCTCGTTGAGTGCGGTCTTAGTGCCAACATCAGTTTGTGTCATGGATCCCTCCGGTACTGTTGCTCATTCCATGCACCAGTTTTGGAGGTCTACGTCACCTGCCTCTAGGCACGGAACTGTGTCATTAAGCACACCTGGTTCATATTCCTCACTGATTGTATTTGTATAAATGTGTCCTTTGTTTCACCATTGGGCTGTCGATTATTGTGCCAATGTCCGTTGTGCCTGTGAGTACCTATGCTGTGTTGTTTTGGCTTTCGTGCCGTTTGGATTGTGCATATGATTACTCGTCTTGTCCTGTGGTGTATCATTGTGCGCTTGTGTTTTCAGAGTCTCGTCCCATGTATGTATTACGAGTCTCGTCCCATGTATGTATTACGAGTCACGTCCCATGCATGTATTACGAGTCTTGTCCCATGTATGTATTACGAGTCTCGTCCCATGTATGTATTACGAGTCTCGTCCCATGTATGTATTACGAGTCTCGTCCCATGTATGTATTACGAGTCTCATCCCATGTATGTATTACGAGTCTCGTCCCATGTATGTATTACGAGTCTTGTCCCATGTATGTATTACGAGTCTTGTCCCATGTATGTATTACGAGTCTCATCCCATGTATTTATTACGAGTCTCGTCCCATGTATGTATTACGAGTCTCGTCCCATGTATGTATTACGAGTCTCGTCCCATGTATGTATTACGAGTCTCGTCCCATGTATGTATTACGAGTCTCGTCCCATGTATTTACTCAAGGTACCCCTTGCTCTTTTGTTTGGGTTTCAACCCTGTGTTTTGTTTACTTGTTTGGTCTTCGTCACCGTGCCTTTACATGGAACACTGTAATTTGGGTAAAGAAATTTTAAAAACTATTACGCATTCCTGCGCCTGTCTCCCGATCCTTTATGCCAACGTGACAGTTTGTGGTGGTAAATACACAGCTACAAAACATATAGATGAAAACGCTCTTGGTAAATAATATAGTCTACAGCTTATCATGAGGTATTCAAATCAGGCGAGTAAGAACTGTGAGACTTCTTTAATATTAGAGACACATACCACTGCCCTTGATTTTATGAGATGCTGCCATTCTGTCCTGCCAATGCAGAAAAAAACCAGCTAGATTTACAGTGCCTTTTAAGAAAGTATTCACACCTCTTGACTTATTCCACATTTTGTTGGTGGGATTACACTAAATTGTCATTTTTTGTCAATGATCTACACAAAATGCTCTGTAATGTCAAAGTGGAAGAAAAATGTGAACATTTGTAAACAAATAAATAAAAATAAGAATACATCTTTATTACTTAAGTATTCAACCCCCGAAGTCAAAACATGTTACGATCATCTTTGGCAGCGATTACAGCTGTGAGTCTTTCTGGTTAAGTCTCTAAGAGCTTTTACACACCTGGATTGTACAATATTTGCACATTATTATTTTTAGAATTCTTCCAGCTCTCTCAAATTTCTTGTTGATCATTGCTAGACAGCCATTTTCAAGTCTTGCCATAGATTTTCAAGCCGATTTAAGTTTAGTCAAAACTGTAACTAGGCCACTCAGGCACATTCAATGTCGTCTTAGTAAGCAACTCCAGTGTATGTATATTTGGCCTTGTGTTTTAGGTTATTGTCCTGCTGAAAGATGAATTAATCTCTCAGTGTCTGGTGGAAAGAAGACTGAACCAGGTTTCACTCTAGGATTTTGCCTGTGATTAGTTCTATGCCATTTAGTTTAATCCTATAAAAACCCTACTCCTTGCTGATAAGCATACCCATAACACGATGCAACCACTGCCATGCATGAATATACAGTTGAAGTTGGAAGTTTACATACACTTAGGTTGGAGTCATTAAAACTCGTTTTTCAACCACTCCACAAATTTCTTGTTAACAAACTATAGTTTTGGCAAGTCGGTTAGGACATCTACGTCGTGCATGACACAAGTAATTTTTCCAACAATTGTTTACAGACAGATTATTTCACTTATAATTCACTTTATCACAATTCCAGTGGGTCAGAAGTGTACATACACTAAGTAGACTGTGCCTTTAAACAGCCTGGAAAATTCCAGAAAATTATGTCATGGCTTTAGAAGCTTCTGATAGGCTAATTGACATAATTTGAGTCAATTGGAGGTGTACCTGTGGATGCATTTCAAGGCCTACCTTCAAACTCAATGCCTCTTTGCTTGACATCATGGGAAAATCAAATGAAATCAGCCAAGACCTCAGAAAAAATATTGTAGACCTGCACAAGTCTGGTTCATCCTTGGGAGCAATTTCCAAATGCCTGAAGGTACCAAGTTGATCTGTACAAATAATAGTACCCAAGTATAAACACCATGGGACCACGCAGCCATCATAATGCTCAGGAAGGAGACGCATTCTGTCTACTAGAATGTACGTTGGTGCGAAAAGTGCATATCAATCTCAGAACAACAGCAAAGGACCTTGTGAAGATGCTGGAGGAAACAGGTACAAAAGTATCTATGTCTACAGCAAAACGAGTACTATGTCGACATAACCTGAAAGGCCGCTCAGCAAGGAAGAAGACACTGCTCAAAAACCACTATAAAGAAGCCAGACTACGGTTTGCAACTGCACATGGGGACAAAGATCGTACTTTTTGGAGAAATGTCCTCCTGTCTGATGAAACAAAAACACCATCCCAACCGTGAAGCACGGGGGTGGCAGCATCATGTTGTTGGGGTGCTTTGCTGCAGGATTGGTGCACTTCACAAAATAGATGGCATCATGACTACAGAAAATTATGTGGATATATTGAAGCAACATCTCAAGACATCAGTCAGGAAGGTAAAGCTTTGGTTGCAAATGAGTCTTTCAAATAGACAATGACCACAAGCATACTCCCAAAGTTGTGGCAAAATGGCTTAAGGACAACAAAGTCAAGGTATTGGAGTGGCCATCACAAAGCCCTGACCTCAATCCTATAGAACATTTGTGGGCAGAATTGAAAAAGCGTGTGCGAGCAAGGAGGCCTACAAACCTGACTCTGTTACACCAGCTCTATCAGGAGGAATGGGCCAAAATTCACTTATTTTACTTATTTTGGAAAGCTTGTGGAAGGCTACCCGAAATGTTTGACCCAAGTTAAACAATTTAAAGGCAATGCTACCAAATACTAATTGAGTGTATGTAAACTTCTGACCCACTGGGAATGTGATGAAAGAAATAAAAGCTGAAATAAATCATTCTCTCTACTTTTTTTCCGACATTTCACAATCTTAAAATAAAGTGGTGATCCTAACTGACCTAAGACGGGGAATTTTTACTAGGAATAAATGTCAGGAATTGTGAAAAACTGATTTTAAATGAATTTGGCTAAGGTGTACGTAAACTTCCGACTTCAACTGTATGAGAGTGGTACTCAGTGATGTGTTTTGTTGGATTTGTCCCAATCATAACTTTATTATTTATTAATAATTACTTTAGTGCCTTATTGGAAACATGATGCATGTTTTGAAATATTTGTATTCTGTACAGGCTTCCTTCTTTTCATTCTGTCAATTAGGTTAGTATTGTGGAGTAACTACAATATTGTTGATCCATCCTCAGTTATTCCTATCACATCCATTCATCTCTGCAATTGTTTTAAAGTCACCATTGGCCTCATGATGAAATCCAGGAGTGGTTTCCTTCCTCTCCGGCAACTGAGTTAGAAAGCAGAAGGACTCCTGTATCCTTGTAGTGACTGGGTGTAACTCATAACTTCACCATGCTCAAAGGAATATTCAGCGTCTGCTTTTTATTTGTACCCATCTAGCACTAGGTGCCCTTCTTTGCGAGGCATCGGAAAACATCCCTGGTCTTTGTAGTTGAATCTGTGTTTGAAATTTACTGCTCAATTGAGGGACCTTACAGATAATTGTATGTGTGGTGTACAGAGATGATTTAGTCATTCAAAAATCATGTTAAACACAATTTATGTGCACAGAGTTAGTCCATGTAACTTATTGTGACTTGTTAAGCACATTTTTACTCCTGAACTTATTTAAGCTTGCCATAAGAAAGGGGTTGAATACCTATTGAGTTCAATATATTTCAGCTTAATTCATTTTACAAATGTATTAATTTGTAAAAATGTCTAAAAACATAATTAAACTTTGACATGATGGGATATGTGTGTAGGCCAGTGACACAAAATCTCCATTGAATCCATTTTAAATTCAGGCTGTAACACAACCAATTGGGGAAAATACTTTCTGAAGGCACTGTATATTAACTATGTCCTCGTTCAGCCACGACTCTGCAAAGCATAGGATATTACAGTTCTTCAGGTCCCGTTGACAGGATTGTCTTGAACAGATCTCAACCAGTTTGTTCTCCAGTGATTGTAGATTCACCAGTAGAACAGAGGGTAGAGATGGCTTCTTTACTCGCTGGCGTAGTTTCATCAGGGTGCCCCCACGTTGACCTCTATATTGTAGTTTCATCAGGGTGCCCCCACGTCAACCTCTATATCGTAGTTTCATCAGGGTGCCCCCACGTTGACCTCTATATCGTAGTTTCTCAGGGTGCCCCCACGTTGACCTCTATATCGTAGTTTCTCAGGGTGCCCCCACGTTGACCTTTGTATCGTAGTTTCATCAGGGTTCCCCTATGTTGACCTCTATATCGTAGTTTCATAAGGGTGCCCCCACGTCGACCTCTATATCGTAGTTTCATCAGGGTGCCCCCACGTTGACCTCTATATCATAGTTTCATCAGGATGCCCCCACGTTGGGATCTATATCGTAGTTTCGTTGGGCTGCCCCCACGTCAACCTCTATATCATAGTTTCATCAGGATGCCCCCACGTTGGGATCTATATCGTAGTTTCGTTGGGCTGCCCCCACGTCAACCTCTATATCGTAGTTTCGTCGGGCTGCCCCCACGTTGGCATCTATATCGTAGTTTCGTCTGGCTGCCCCCACGTTGGCATCTATATCGTAGTTTCGTCTGGCTGCCCCCACGTTGGCATCTATATCGTAGTTTCGTCTGGCTGCCCCCACGTTGGCATCTATATCGTAGTTTCGTCTGGCTGCCCCCACGTTGGCATCTATATCGTAGTTTCGTCTGGCTGCCCCCACGTCGGCATCTATATCGTAGTTTCGTCTGGCTGCCCCCACGTTGGCATCTATATCGTAGTTTCGTCTGGCTGCCCCCACGTTGGCATCTATATCGTAGTTTCGTCTGGCTGCCCCCACGTCGGCATCTATATCGTAGTTTCGTCGCGCTGCCCCCACGTTGGCATCTATATCGTAGTTTCGTCTGGCTGCCCCCACGTTGGCATCTATATCGTAGTTTCGTCTGGCTGCCCCCACGTTGGCATCTATATCGTAGTTTCGTCGCGCTGCCCCCACGTTGGCATCTATATCGTAGTTTCGTCTGGCTGCCCCCACGTTGGCATCTATATCGTAGTTTCGTCTGGCTGCCCCCACGTCGGCATCTATATCGTAGTTTCGTCTGGCTGCCCCCACGTTGGCATCTATATCGTAGTTTCGTCTGGCTGCCCCCACGTCGGCATCTATATCGTAGTTTCGTCTGGCTGCCCCCACGTCGGCATCTATATCGTAGTTTCGTCGCGCTGCCCCCACGTCGGCCTCTATTTCATAGTATTTTCTTCTTCCAAGTGTCGGGGATTAGGACCTGGTCCTGGGTGAGCAGTATGTCCTGTGTGTCCAAGTCACTGAAGTAGAATTCTTCATCCAAATCAACGTCAGTGATCGCTGTTCTGCTGTCCAGAAGCTCTTTTCGGTCATAGGAAAAGTAATGTAGAAAAAGTGTTAGGATCAGTGCAAAAAAACACAAACTTGTAATATATCCCAGTTCCATTCTATATGTGTGTGTGTGTGTAATCATCTGTACGCCCTCTGGAAGTGTCTGTCTAATGAACAGGGGTATCAGATTCACCAGTGACCTGTCAAGAGGGGATTTTTTATTATGACAATAACCTTTAATAAGGGGCTATAAGCATTCATCTGCCTCTCCCTCTTTACACCCCCTCCCCTCCCTTCCACTTAACTTTACAGATCTGTCTTTCACCAATGAGTCTCTGTAGAACTCTGCCTGTATATTTGTAATGTCATAATGTCATAATATTTTTGTTGTTGTGCTTTCATAGTGTCCATTTAGAATTTTTGGCCTGTGTTTATGATGTCATAATGGACATGTAAGATTAGAAGATGGACATGTAAGATTAGAACTCTGAGTGTGATGTCATAATGGGAAAGAATGTTTGCTTTCTCCAATTTGTTGGTGTGGTTGAGGGGAATTCCTTATCATTATGTGAATATCGACTCAGAGTATGTAATATTAGAACTCTGGGCGTGTGATGTCATATTGGCCATTTAATATTAAGACTTGGTGTGTGTTCGCAATGTCATAATGGCCGATGAAGATCAGGCATGGAAAGAACACCTGTCACTCATGTTTCTTTACTTCATGTCATAGAAACTCAAACTCAAAATACTTCTAAAACAGAATTAATCTAGTTTTTCCTAAATCAGATGAAAGGCTTTTAGTTTAGGAAGAACACTGATGAATAATGGAATAACGTTTTTTTTTATAGATAGATAATGATGAGGTGCTTTTTTTGCACGTACCCTTAAACTATTCAAGTAGCATAAAATAACCACAAACACAGAAGCCCTAAGACGTTATACACAGGAAAAAAATGCACATCCCCACACCCAGAGGGAGGCAGACACAAACAGTGACAAAAACATGCTGATGCACGTACGTACACACATGGATATATTGATGCACCACAGGCACAAAGAACCAATCACTCCATTCTTGTACTTCCTTGTATGAACTCCTTCCAAAGGACAGATCAAATTCAAAATGATCTCTTCTGTACATCTAACAGCGAGACAAACAAAGTGGTGGTGGGAGGAAGGAGGAAGAGAGAGAGAGAAAGAAGAGCGAGAGAGAGACGGAGAAAAGAAAGATTGAGAGCTGCAGGAAAGATGCTGACAGCTCCCTGTGTTTAAAATAGCCTGAATAGCGATGTTCCGAAATGAAATATTTCGTGATCCTAATTTCGCCCAGAACACGTGAATTATTCATTGTGGAGCAATGACACACGGAGAGAGGGACAAAGAGTCGAGGCTCTCTTCTGATTTAAATAATAAATTCATGACTCACTGTTAAAATAAAGAGGAGGAGAGAAGGGATGAGAAAGGATTCACAGATGCCTCGTGAGCCTTGGAGGGAGAGAGAAGGGAGATAGAAAGAGTAGAGAAAAAGACTAAAATGAAGAGAGCTGTGTAGAAAAAGATGAAAAAAGAGAGAGGGTGAATTGATATTATCCACAAGTCCAGATCTTAGTAAACACAGATAAAGTAAAAGAGGCGTGTGAGTACCAGTGGCGGTTGGTGCCGTTTAAGATGAGGGAGGATGATAATGTTTTGTATGAGCATGGCCTTAATTCTATTACAGCATATTGGATGTCTGTCATTCATATTTCATTCACCCAGCTCAATGTAGCATGGTTAGGTTTATGATACTTCCTACATGATACTAAAATGTTTCCCATACCCATCATGAGGTTGCTACAACCTAGCCTATGAATTACAATTTACAACATACAGTGCCTTGCGAAAGTATTCGGCCCCCTTGAACTTTGCGACCTTTTGCCACATTTCAGTCTTCAAACATAAAGATATAAAACTGTATTTTTTTGTGAAGAATCAACAACAAGTGGGACACAATCATGAAGTGGAACGACATTTATTGGATATTTCAAACTTTTTTAACAAATCAAAAACTGAAAAATTGGGCGTGCAAAATTATTCAGCCCCCTTAAGTTAATACTTTGTAGCACCACCTTTTGCTGTGATTACAGCTGTAAGTCGCTTGAGGTATGTCTCTATCAGTTTTGCACATCGAGAGACTGACATTTTTTCCCATTCCTCCTTGCAAAACAGCTCGAGCTCAGTGAGGTTGGATGGAGAGCATTTGTGAACAGCAGTTTTCAGTTCTTTCCACAGATTCTCGATTGGATTCAGGTCTGGACTTTGACTTGGCCATTCTAACACCTGGATATGTTTATTTTTGAACCATTCCATTGTAGATTATGCTTTATGTTTTGGATCATTGTCTTGTTGGAAGACAAATCTCCGTCCCAGTCTCAGGTCTTTTGCAGACTCCATCAGGTTTTCTTCCAGAATGGTCCTGTATTTGGCTCCATCCATCTTCCCATCAATTTTAACCATCTTCCCTGTCCCTGCTGAAGAAAAGCAGGCCCAAACCATGATGCTGCCACCACCATGTTTGACAGTGGGGATGGTATGTTCAGCTGTGTTGCTTTTACGCCAAACATAACGTCTTGCATTGTTGCCAAAAAGTTAAATTTTGGTTTCATCTGACCAGAGCACCTTCTTCCACATGTTTGGTGTGTCTCCCAGGTGGCTTGTGGCAAACTTTAAACAACACTTTTTATGGATATCTTTAAGAAATGGCTTTCTTCTTGCCACTCTTCCATAAAGGCCTTATTTGTGCAATATACAACTGATTGTTGTCCTATGGACAGAGTCTCCCACCTCAGCTGTATATCTCTGCAGTTCATCCAGAGTGATCATGGGCCTCTTGGCTGCATCTCTGATCAGTCTTCTCCTTGTATGAGCTGAAAGTTTAGAGGGACGGCCAGGTCTTGGTAGATTTGCAATGGTCTGATACTCCTTCCACTTCAATATTATCGCTTGCACAGTGCTCCTTGGGATGTTTAAAGCTTGGGAAATCTTTTTGTATCCAAATCCGGCTTTAAACTTCTTCACAACAGTATCTCGGACCTGCCTGGTGTGTTCCTTGTTCTTCATGATGCTCTCTGTGCTTTTAACGGACCTCTGAGACTATCACAGTGCAGGTGCATTTATACGGAGACTTGATTACACACAGGTGGATTGTATTTATCATCATTAGTCATTTAGGTCAACATTGGATCATTCAGAGATCCTCACTGAACTTCTGGAGAGAGTTTGCTGCACTGAAAGTAAAGGAGCTGAATAATTTTGCACGGCCAATTTTTCTGTTTTTGATTTGTTAAAAAAGTTTGAAATATCCAATAAATGTCGTTCCACTTCATGATTGTGTCCCACTTGTTGTTGATTCTTCACAAAAAAATACAGTTTTATATCTTTATGTTTGAAGCCTGAAATGTGGCAAAAGGTCGCAAAGTTCAAGGGGGCCGAATACTTTCGCAAGTTACTGTAGGTGCACAGGTTGAGAGAAATTTGAGTACTCAAGGTGACAGACAGTGGCACATTCAATACCGCCTTAAACAATCTTGTCTGCATCTAGCTGATCTAGGTTTTAATCATTAGCCAACAGTTGCAAATGAGAGTTTCTTTTAGAAAAATTCAGGTGTGTTTATCCCTGTTTAGTTCCATTTGTTTCCATTTAAAACTTCTTCAGGTTAGGGTCTATTTTTCTCTGCTTCCTGTCTGACTGACGTGCCCAAAGTAAACTGCCTTTTTCTCAGGCCCTGAAGCCAGGATATGCATATAATTGGTACCATTGGAAAGAAGACACTCTGAAGATATTATAAATGTTAAAATAATATAGGAGACTATAACAATAGATATGGTAGGAGAACCAATGCTCTTACAATGAAAGTAATATCCAAATCCAGCTCCCCGGTTGCAATTCCTATGGCTTCCACTAAATGTCAACAGTCTTTGATCAAGGTTTCAGGCTTGTTTCTTCCAAAACGAGGAAGAATAATGAGTTTTAGTACTGGGATACAGACATGTACATTTGTGTATGTGCGCGCGACGAAGAGGACGCACACCTGCTAATATCGCTTTCCTATTGAATGTAATTATTTCCGTATGAAATATTATAGTTTAATTACATTTTAGGGTATCTGAGGATTAAAAATCTTTCTCTGCATGTTGAACGAGTGGATTACTCAAATCGATGGCGCCGACTAAACTGACTTTTTGGCATAGAAAGAAGGATTTTATCTAACAAAACGACACCACATGTTGTATCTGGGACACTTTGGATGACAAATCAGAGGAAGATTTTCAAAAACGAAGTGAATATTTAATCTCTATTTGTGAATTTATGAAACCTGTGCTGATGGATAAATATTTTGATGTGGGGCGTGTCCTCAAATAATCGCATGGCATGTTTTCGCTGTAAAGCCTACTGTGAATCGGACAGTGCAGTTAGATTAACAAGAATTTAAGCTTTTAACCTATATAAGACACTTGTATGTACCTAAATGTTTAATATCCATAATTTTTACGATTATGTATTTGAATTGCGTGCCCTCCTATTTCACCGGAAGTTGTCCACTAGCGGGTCGCCTAGCCCTAAGAAGAAATGTATTAAGAAACATTTTTCAACAGAATCGGCGGAATGAATACAACCCTGTTCACATGCAAAAGCAGTCACTTCAATGGCATCCAGAATGTTGTATAATTGTATAATTCCTTCTCGCATCTATGCCCTCTCCTCCTCTCACCTTCTCCCTTCGTTTGTGGACTTCAGTGTATAACACATCAGCATTCTGTGACCAGGAGAAAAAACCTTTCCAAGCCAAACCTTCATATCATAAATGCTAACCACTACACCCAGCCTACATCATTGTCACCATATTAGCTAATGTCAAGTCAACAACATAGCTACTAGACCTAAAGTGTTAGCAAACCCACTACAATCATGCAGTACAGTGTACAGTTAGCAAGCAGTTTAACAGTTACACCGGCAGGCCCCTAGTGGCAAAACATTTATTAAACCAAAAGCTTACTTTGAAGCGTTCCAGTGTTGGAGAGCCATAGCCAGTTAGGTAACATAGCATCCCTCTCTGTTTGAGCCGGGTGTATGAGTAGGCTAAACTAGCTAGCTATCTGCATTTGTTAGCTAAGTAAGTGAAAGAGGAAAAATATATATATATACATATATACAGTTGAAGTCGGAAGTTTACATACACTTAGGTTGGAGTCATTAAAACTCGTTTTTCAACCACTCCACAAATGTCTTGTTAACAAACTATAGTTTTGGCAAGTCGGTTAGAACATCTACTTTGTGCAATTTTTCCAACAATTGTTTACAGACAGATTATTTCACTTATAATTCACTGTATCACAATTCCAGTGGGTCAGAAGTTTACATACATTAAGTTGACTGTGCATTTAAACAACTTGGAAAATTCCAGAAAATTATGTCATGGCTTTAGAAGCTTCTGATAGGTTAATTGACATAATTTGAGTCAATTGGAGGTGTACCTGTGGATGTATTTCAAGGCCTAACATCAAACTCAATACCTCTTTGCTTGACATCATGGGAAAATCAAAATAGATCAGCCAAGATCTCAGAATTTTTTTTTTAGACCTCCACAAGTCTGGTTCATCTTTGGGAGCTATTTCCAAATGCCTGAAGGTACCACATTAATCTGTACAAATAATAGTACGCAAGTATAAACACCATGTATGTAAAGTGTATGTAAACTTCCGACTTCAACTGTATAGCTAGCTCTCTCTCGCTCTCTTCTTGCTTCTTCTTCATTTTTGAAGAAATTAATTTCTTCAAAACTGTTCAACTATTGTCTTTCTCTCTTTTACTAAACTATTCATCACATTTTATGCACTACAGTTCTAGCTAGCTGTAGCTTATTCTTTCAGTGCTATATTACTTTTATGCTCCTTTGATTGGGTGAACAACATGTCAGAGCTCTGATACAGTTCATTTGGAAAGTATTCAGACCCTTTGACTTTTTCGACATTTTGTTACATTACAACCTTAATCTAAAATGGATTATTAAAAAACGAAAAATCATCAATTTACACATAATACCCGATAATGACAAAGCAATTATTATTTGTATTATTTTATTTTACAAATGTATAAAAAAAACAGAAATATCACACTTACATAAGTATTCAGACCGTTTACTCAGTACTTTGTTGATGCACCTTTGGCGGCAATTACAGCCTCAAGTCTTCTTTGGTATGACGCTACAAGTTTGGCACACCTGTATTTGGGGAGTTTTTCCCATTCTTCTCTGCACATCCTCTCAAGCTCTGTCAGGTTGGATGGGGAGAGTTGCTGCACAGCTATTTTCAGATCTCTTCAGAGATGTTTGATCAGGTTCAATTCCGGGCTCTGGCTTGGCCTCTCAAGGACATTCAGAGACTTGGTCCAAAGCCGCTCCTGCATAGTCTTGGCTGTGTGTTTCGGGTCATTGTCCTATTGGAAGGTGAACCTTTGCCCCCAGTCTGAGGTCCTGAGTGCTATGCAACAGGTTTTCATCAAGAATCTCTAATTAATTTGCACCATTCATTTTTCCCTTGATCCTGACTATTCTCCCATTCCAATAAATGTAGTATTGTTTTATCTAAAAAGGATAACTTTTTTAATGTTTCACAATTTACTATTTTTTTATGAAATTCAGAGAGAGGGAGTCATATTACTCTCATAGATCAATCACAGAGTGTAATGAGGCGGCATCGTAGCCTAGTGGTTAGAGCGTTGGACTAGTAACCGAAAGGGTGCAAGATTGAATCCCCGAGCTGACAAGGTACAACATCTGTCGTTCTGCCCCTGAACAAGGTGCTGTTCATAGGCCGTCATTGAAAATAAGAATTTGTTCTTAACTGACTTGTTAAATAAAGGTAAAATAAATAAATAAAAATAAATGAACACGACGAGAGACAGAGAGCTGGTTTCAAGCGCAGGGTGCAGCAGGTGTTCATTTATAAAGAGGAGGCAGGTAGCTGGGTTTTGGGGCAGGCAGAAGGACATACACAGGCAGAGAAAAGGCTGTGTTTCCCGTAATTGAATCCTCCCGTGTATGATACTTTTTGCCTGCCTCACTAACGACGCCTTTTGCTATTCCCTGCCTGTGCTTTAGCTATTCCCTGCCTGTGCTTTATCGGATTTCCTGTTATCTACCTATTGCTTAATCTCCCGAATGACGTTACTAACGTCCGATAGGCTAAAGTACAGGCAGGAAATAGCAAAAGGCGTCGTTAGTGAGGCAGGCAAAAACTATCATACCCGGGAGGATTCAATTACGGAAAACACAGCGCTCCGACTAGAAGTGTATCACAAAACAAACAATACCTCACAATGAAGGGGTGCAAAGAACTGAACTAAATAGTGTGTGATAATGACATACAGGTGTGTGAACAGGTGATCAGAATTCAGGTGATTGGGATCTGGAGAGTAAGCTGCGTTCAGGGGATCTATGTGTTTGTGAGCTGGAAAGTGGGCTGCGTTCAGGGAATCTACATGTTTGAGAGTGTGAGTTGGAAGCAGACGTTACACAGAGAGAGTCAAGGGATTTATAGCGTCTCACACACAGTCAGACAAATACAGTCTACTGCAACATGTTAACTCTCTTACACACATGTAAACACACAGTGCACACTCATATACACATTCACTCAGGCGTTCTCTCTACTTTCTCTCTCTCTAACAGAAATGAGATACCGTAGCAGAATGCAGTAAAGCCTATATAAAAATGCTACTTCCAACGCAATGCTACTCCACATTAAGGCCAACAAGAGTTTACTGTGCAATGGAGTGTATGATTTGAGACAATTGTATTTTATATCAAGGAGAGCAGCTAGGCAAGGAGAACGGATAGCCTTTCCTAGAAAAGCCAAAGCGTGTGTGTGTGAACTGCACTTTATTAGTATGTGACACATCAAAAAGACATATAGCAACACATACTGTGTGTGCAGGTTACCACTGTATGGTCCCTGACAGAGTGTGATGTATGTGTGTGTGCAGGTTACCCTGTGACCACTGTATGGTCCCTGACAGAGTGTGATGTATGTGTGTGTGCAGGTTACCCTGTGACCACTGTATGGTCCCTGACAGAGTGTGATGTATGTGTGTGTGCAGGTTACCCTGTGACCACTGTATGGTCCCTGACAGAGTGTGATGTATGTGTGTGTGCAGGTTACCCTGTGACCACTGTATGGTCCCTGACAGAGTGTGATGTATGTGTGTGTGCAGGTTACCCTGTGACCACTGTATGGTCCCTGACAGAGTGTGATGTATGTGTGTGTGTGTGTGTGTATTCACCATTGGTGAACGGTCCTCAGGCTTTCAAAGGGGCTGTTTGTGAAGCAGTGAGGCAGAACTAGTGGTTGAAGGGCTGCTCCCTCACAGCGTTGTTTGGCAGAACTAGTGGTTGAGGGGCTGCTCCCTCACAGCGTTGTTTGGCAGAACTAGTGGTTGAAGGGCTGATCCCTCACAGTGTTGTTTGGCAGAACTAGTGGTTGAAGGGCTGCTCCCTCACAGCGTTGTTTGGCAGAACTAGTGGTTGAAGGGCTGATCCCTCACAGCGTTGTTTGGCAGAACTAGTGGTTGAAGGGCTGATCCCTCACAGTGTTGTTTGGCAGAACTAGTGTTTGAGGGGCTGCTCCCTCACAGCGTTGTTTGGCAGAACTAGTGGTTGAAGGGCTGATCCCTCACAGTGTTGTTTGGCAGAACTAGTGGTTGAAGGGCTGCTCCCTCACAGCGTTGTTTGGCAGAACTAGTGGTTGAAGGGCTGCTCCCTCACAGCGTTGTTTGGCAGAACTAGTGGTTGAAGGGCTGATCCCTCACAGCGTTGTTTGGCAGAACTAGTGGTTGAGGGGCTGCTCCCTCACAGCGTTGTTTGGCAGAACTAGTGGTTGAGGGGCTGATCCCTCACAGCGTTGTTTGGCAGAACTAGTGGTTGAGGGGCTGCTCCCTCACAGCGTTGTTTGGCAGAACTAGTGGTTGAGGGGCTGCTCCCTCACAGCGTTGTTTGGCAGAACTAGTGGTTGAAGGGCTGCTCCCTCACAGCATTGTTTGGCAGAACTAGTGGTTGAAGGGCTGCTCCCTCACAGCGTTGTTTGGCAGAACTAGTGGTTGAGGGGCTGCTCCCTCACAGCGTTGTTTGGCAGAACTAGTGGTTGAGGGGCTGCTCCCTCACAGCGTTGTTTGGCAGAACTAGTGGTTGAAGGGCTGATCCCTCACAGCGTTGTTTGGCAGAACTAGTGGTTGAAGGGCTGCTCCCTCACAGCGTTGTTTGGCAGAACTAGTGGTTGAGGGGCTGCTCCCTCACAGCGTTGTTTGGCAGAACTAGTGGTTGAAGGGCTGATCCCTCACAGTGTTGTTTGGCAGAACTAGTGGTTGAAGGGCTGCTCCCTCACAGCGTTGTTTGGCAGAACTAGTGGTTGAGGGGCTGCTCCCTCACAGCGCTGTTTGGCAGAACTAGTGGTTGAAGGGCTGATCCCTCACAGTGTTGTTTGGCAGAACTAGTGGTTGAAGGGCTGATCCCTCACAGTGTTGTTTGGCAGAACTAGTGGTTGAAGGGCTGATCCCTCACAGTGTTGTTTGGCAGAACTAGTGGTTGAGGGGCTGCTCCCTCACAGCGTTGTTTGGCAGAACTAGTGGTTGAAGGGCTGATCCCTCACAGCGTTGTTTGGCAGAACTAGTGGTTGAAGGGCTGCTCCCTCACAGCGTTGTTTGGCAGAACTAGTGGTTGAAGGGCTGCTCCCTCACAGCGTTGTTTGCGTGCGTACGTGTGTGAATGCTGGATACTACGCAGCTGAGTTCTACAAAACCGCCCAGGCTTCTTCCCAAATAGCACCATATTCCCTACATAGTGCACTACTTTGGAGCAGGGCCCACTATACAGGGAAAGGGTGCCGTTTGGGACGTACAACACACATTTCTAATTGTGAGGATGAATCTCTGAACTGTAACGGAAGAAACCTTCCTATTGTTTTACTTATAAACAACAGGCCAATGGAGGACAGTGTATCAGAGCGGACAGGTCATAGATATTGAACACTGATTAACACTCTCCTTTAAGCTCTGCTAGTCCTTAAATAGCCATTCAGCTACTGAGAGTGGGGGGATGGGGGGACTGAGAGAGGAAAAGAGAGAGAGAGAGTGAAGAAGAGAGCGAGAGAGAACAAGAGGTAGGGAGAGCGAGAGAGAGGTTGAATGCCTATAGCAAACAGTGGAGAGAGAAAACACACAGATTGTGTGTTTAAACATGGTCTTGTCGATAAGGCTGACGCTAACACTGAGGTGTGGATGTTTGAGAGAGAGGAACAGGGCATGTGTGTGTGCGTGCGTTTGCTTATCCCTGGTGACAATCAATGCTTTACAGCTTAGTACACTTGACAGTTAAGTCTACCACCAGCTCTCACAGTCTCACGTCAAAATTAAACGTTCATCCATGTTTCTCAAACATCAAATTTCTAAGTTGTTCCAGACGTTAAATTTAAAAGTGTTTAAGGTTAAGTTTAGGCATTAACTCAGCATGGTTAAGGTAAGGGTTGGGATAAAATTATTCTCTCGCTGGATTCGAACTTGCAACATTTGGAATCAGTGGCAGATGTTTACACCCGTTCACCATCCCCGTCACAACACCCTAGCAAAACGGAAACCTACTTGAAGGTAACAGCACTCAGTGTTGCCCTTAGTGGCCGGTTTCCATGTCATCTACTGACGTGGGGGAGATGTTCATGGGCTATGCTCGGCCTTGTCTCAGGGTAGTAGGTTGGTGGTTGAAGATATTCCTCTAAGTGGTGTGGGGGCTGTGCTTTGACAAAGTGGGTGGGGTTATATCCTGCCTGGTTGGCCCTGTCCGGGGGTATCATTGGACGAGGCCACTTTGGGTATCGACCCCTTCTGTCTCAGCCTCCATTATTTATGCTGCAGTAGTTTATGTGTCGGGGGGCTAGGGTCAGCCTGTTATATCTGGAGTATTTCTCCTGTCTTATCCCGTGTCCTGTGTTAATTTAAGTATGCTCCCTCTAACTCTCTTTCTCTTTCTCTCTCTCTCTCTCTCTCCCTCTCTCTCTCTTTCTCTCTTTCTCTCTCTCTCTTTCTCTCCTTTTCTCCTTCTCTCGGAGGACCTGAGTCCTAGGACCTGAGCACCTGCTGTCTCTAACTCAGGACTACCTGGCCTGATGACTCCTTGCTGTCCCCAGTCCACCTGGCTGTGCTGCTGCTCCAGTTTCAACTGTTCTGCTAGTGGCTATGGAACCCTGACCTGTTCGCCGGACAGTGCTACCTGTCCCAGACCTGCTGTTTTCGACTCTCTCTCTCTTCCGCACCTGCTGTCTCTAACTCTGAATGATCGGCTATGAAAAGCCTGACATTTACTCCTGAGGTGCTGACCTGTTGCACAACCACTGTGATTATTATTATTTGACCCTGCTGGTCATCTATGAACGTTTGAACATCTTGGCCATGTTCTGCTATAATCTCCACCTGGCACAGCCAGAAGAGGACTGACCACCCCTCAGAGGCTGATTCCTCTCTAGGTTTCTTCCTAGCCACCGTGCTTCTACATCTGCATTGCTTGCTGTTTGGGGTTTTAGACTGGGTTTCTGTATAGCACTTTGTGACATCGGCTGATGTGAGAAGGGATTTATAAATACTTTTGATTGATTGATTTGATTGATCTCCTGACGGCCTCAGACATGGATGGACGTTGAATACTGACTTGTATGACGGGTGACTTGCCTGTATATACAACAACCACAGCACGACACACTCCTATTCTTGTTGCTCAGGTCTTTTTCTATTCCAAAGACATAAAACACACACAACACACACACACACACACTCACACTCACACACACACACACACACACACACACACACACACACACACACACACACACACACACACACACACACACACACACACACACACACACACACACACACACACACACACAAACACACACACACACACACACACACACACACACGGGAAATGCAACCAGACACACACATACAAATGAGAAAACCCTTGTAGGAGAGGCCGAGCACTGGCCTATAGTGTCATGTGGTTTCAGATAATTAACATCCCCAGGGCAGCCTCTTGCCCCCTGCCCTCCTCTCCTGACCAACAGATGGCATCAGATGGCAGCTTCCTCAGAGCGACACACACACACACACACACACACACACACACACACACACACACACACACACACACACACACACACACACACACACACACACACACACACACACACACACACACACACACACTCACACACACACACACACACACAAACGTATCAATGGAAAAAAATTCCAAGGCCGTCTAAATTATAAACTGGGTGGTTCGACCCCTGAATGCTGATTGGCTGACAGCCACTGCTAAGGGCTGTGACCAGGCACTCCGCGTTGCGTCGTGCATAAGGACATCCCTTAGCAGTGGTATATTGGCCATATACCACCCCTGTGCCTTAATGTTTAAATCTACTGTCCCTCTCCTGCTACACAAACACAACATCCATCACCAGAAGAGAGGAGAAGAGAGGAAATGAGAGGGGAGGAGGGGAGAGAGGAGGGGAAAGGAGAGAGGAGGAGAGAAGAGAGGAGGAGAGGAGAGGAAATGAGAGGAGAGATGGGAGGAGAGGAGAGATGAAAGGAGAGAGGATGAGAGGAGAGGGGGGGATAGAGGACAGGAACGGAGAGAGAAGAGGAAATGAGAGAGGAGAGAGGAGAGGAAAGGAGAGAGGAGAAAGGAGAGAAAATGAGAGAGGAGAGGAGAGAGGAGAGGAGATGAAAGGAGAGAGGAGAGAGGAGAGGAAAGGAGAGAGGAGAAAGGAGAGGAAATGGGAGAGGAGAGGAGAGAGGAGAGGAGAGGAAATGAGACATGATGAGAGGAGATAGGAGAGGAGAGGAAAGGAGAGAGGAGAGAGGAGAGGAAAGGAGAGAGGAGAGAGGAGAGAAAAGGAGAGAGGAGAAAATGAGAGAGGAGAGGAGAGGAGAGAGGAGAGGAGAGGAACGGAGACATGATGAGAGGAGAGAGGAGAGGAGAGGAAAGGAGAGAGGAGAGAGGAGAGGAAAGGAGAGAGGAGAGAGGAGAGAAAATGAGAGAGGAGAAAATGAGAGAGGAGAGGAGAGGAGAGAGGAGAGGAGAGGAAAGGAGACATGATGAGAGGAGAGAGGAGGAGAGTTGTGCCACTGGTTCCTCTGGATGGTCATTAATTGAGTTGCATTATTAAAGAGGAAGGTGAAACTACTTGACCTGCATTAACCTGTGATGAGGGACGAGGAACACACACACCCGCACAGTACACCCACACATATATTACACACACACACACACACACACACACACACACACACACACACACACACACACACACACACACACACACACACACACACACACACACACTCACACACACACACACACACACACACACACGCACACACACACACACACACACACACAGTCTAGTTAGACAGGTGAAACTGCTCAACCCACATTAATCATACAATGAAGGACGAGGAACACGAGTCTTTACTTCAAGAGAACAGGTGATGAGGGAAAGGGAAGGCAGCCAGACTCCCCCGTGTGACAGAGAGGTGAGGTGAGTCCTTCACTCATTCTAAATAAGTGATAGGCCATGAGATACTTACGTTACTGGACACTGAATGTATAGGGTGAAATACTGGGAGTCAATTTATGACAGCTGAGCGTCCCACCACCATAGATTGAAAAGATACAATGGTCTTATAATGCACATTGATTAGACCAACCAGCCAAGAAAACCTGACTTAACAACAGAAGAAAAATACATTGAGTCGTTCTCTGGCCTGTGAATGATATCTGAGAAAAGGCAGCTAAGAAAGTAAATGATGTAAACAGAACAGAATAAGGGGGAATCGGGGGGAAATTGAGAGAGAGTCAGTGTGTTTAGTCTGTTCTTCCGTCTCTGTTTTTATTGAAACTTAGTTATCATCCAGTAGCACAATAGCTAGAAGAGAGAGAGAGAGAGAGAATTGAATGAACTACATTGAAAAATACAGAAAGACCTGTGGTATTGATGGTATCCTAAATGAAATGATAAAGTATACAGACAACAAATTCCAATTGGCTATCCTTATACTCTTTAACATCATCCTCAGCTCTGGCATTTTCCCAATATTTGGAACCGAGGACTGATCACCCCAATCCACAGAAGTGGAGACAAATCTGACCCCCAATAACAACCATGGGATATGAGTTAACAGCAACTTTGGGAAAATCCTCTGCTTTATAATTAACAGCAGACTCATACATTTCCTGAGTGAAAACAATATACTGAGCAAATGTCAAATTGGCTTTTTACCAAATTACCATACGACAGACCACATTTTCACCATGCACACCCTAATTTACAAACAAACAAACCAAACAAAGGCAAAGTCTTCTCATGCTTTGTTGATTTCAAAAATTATTTTGACTCAATTTGGCATTAGGGTCTGCTATACAAATTGATGTAAAGCAATGTTGGGGGAAAAACACAAGACATTATAAAATTGATGTACATAAACAACAAGTGTGCGGTTAAAATTGGCAACAAACACACACATTTCTTTCCACATGGCTGTGGGGTGAGACAGGGATGCAGGTTGAGCCCCACCCTCTTCAACATATACAGTGCCTTTTCCACATTTTGTTATGTTACAGCTTTATTCTAAAAATGGTTAAATTAAACATCTACACACAATAACCCATAATAAAGTGAAAGAGGTTTTTAGAAATGTTTGCACATTTATAAAAACAAATCAAAACATACCCTTTGCTATGAGACTTGAAATTGAGCTCAGGTGCATACTGCTTCCATTGATCATCCTTGAGATGTTTTTTCAAATTGATTGGAGTCCACGTGTGATAAATTCAATTGATTGGACATGATTTAGCAAGGCATACACCTGTCTATATAAGGTCCCACATTTAACAGTGCATGTCAGAGCAAAAACCAAGCCACGAGGTCGAAGGAATTGTCCGTAGAGCTCCGAGACAGGCTTGTGTCTAGGCACAGATCTGGGGAATGTTACCAAAACATTTCTGCAGCGCTGAAGGTCCACAAAAACACAGTGGCCTCCATCATTGTTAAATGGAAGAAGTTTGGAACCACTAGGACTCTTCCTAGAGCTGGCCGCCTGGCAACACTGAGCAATCAGGAGAGAAGGGACTTTCGTCCCTTGTTTTTCCCCGGCAAGGACTGGGAGACTAGTCAGGATCGAGGAAAAGAACAGTACTGAGAGATCCTTGATGAAAACCTGTTCCAGAGTGCTCAGGACCTCAGACTGGGGCAAGGGTTCACCTTCCAACAGGACAACAACCCTAAGCACACAGCCAAGATAATGAAGGAGTGATTTTGGAACATGTCTCTGAATGTCCTTGAGTGGCACAGCCAGAGCCTGGACATGAACCCAATCAAACATCTCTGGAGAGATCTGAAAATAGCTGTGCAGCAATGCTCCCCATCCACACTGATAGAGCTTGAGAGGATGTGCAGAGAAGAATGGGAAAAACTCCCCAAATACAGGTGTGCCAAGCTTGTAGCATCATACCCAAGAAGATTTGTGGCTGTTATTGCTGCCAAAGTTGCTTCAACAAAGTACTGAGTAGAGGGTCTGCAAAGTTATGTAAATGTGGTATTTCATTCAAAAACAAGTATACATTTGCAAACATTTCTAAAATCCTATGGGGTATTGTGTGTAGATTGAAGTTAAAATTCAAGGGGTCTGTATACTTTCCAAAGGCACTTTATATCAACAAATTGGCAAGGGCACAAGAACAGTTTGCAGCACCCAGCCTCAATCTACTACAATCTGAAGTCAAATGTCTACTGTTGGTTGATGATCTGTTGCTTTTGTCCCCAACAATGAGGGCCTATAGCAGCACCTAGATCTTCTGCACAGATAATGTCAGACCTGGGCCTTGAAAATAAATCTCACTAAGACAAAAATAATGGTGTTCCAAAAAAGGTCCAGTTGCCAGAACCACAAATACAAATTCCATCTAGACACTGTTGCACTAGAGCACACAAAAAACGATATGTACCTTGGCCTAAACATCAGCGCCACAGGTAACTTCCACAAAGCTGTGAATGATCTGAGAGACAAGGCAAGAAGGGCCTTCTATGCCATCAAAAGGAACATACCATTTTACATACCAATT
>NC_143029.1:80330000-80357500 GCF_057628025.1 Oncorhynchus mykiss
TGAGGTCTCTGCAGACTCCCTGTGGTGGTTGATGTGTGAGGTCTCTGCAGACTCCCTGTGGTGGTTTATGTGGAGGTCTTTGCAGACTCCCTGTGGTGGTTTATGTGTGAGGTCTCTGCAGACCCCCTGTGGTGGTTTATGTGGAGGTCTTTGCAGACTCCCTGTGGTGGTTGATGTGGAGGTCTCTGCAGACCCCTGTGGTGGTTTATGTGTGAGGTCTTTGCAGACTCCCTGTGGTGGTTGATGTGGAGGTCTCTACAGACCCCTGTGGTGGTTTATGTGTGAGGTCTTTGCAGACTCCCTGTGGTGGTTTATGTGTGAGGTCTCTGCAGACTCCCTGTGGTGGTTGATGTGTGAGGTCTTTGCAGACTCCCTGTGGTGGTTTATGTGTGAGGTCTTTGCAGACTCCCTGTGGTGGTTTATGTGGAGGTCTCTGCAGACCCCCTGTGGTGGTTTATGTGTGAGGTCTTTGCAGACTCCCTGTGGTGGTTGATGTGTGAGGTCTCTGCAGGTTGGCTTAAACCATCCCTCTACTGACTTCCTAGAACACTCTGTCCTCCCTCCTTTCTCTCCTCCGTCCTTTCTCTCTCTCTCCTCCATCCTTTCTTTCTTCTCCCTCTGTCCTTTCCCCTCTCTCCACCCTCCTTTCCCCTCTCTCCTCCCTCCTTTTCCCTCTTTCCTCCCTCTGTCCTTTCCACTCTCTCCTCCCTAATTTCTCTCTCCTCCCTCCTCCCTCTCTCCTCACTCCTTTCTCTCTCCTCCCTCCCTCCTTTCTCCCTCTGTTCTCTCTCCTCCTTCCCTCAATTCTCTCTCCTTTTTTTCTCTCTATCCTCCCTACTTTCTCTCTCCTACTTCCCTTCTTCCTCCGTCTGTCCTTCCCACTTCTCCTCCCTCCCTCCTTTCTCCTCCCTCCTCCCTCCTTTCTCTTTCCTCCCTCCTTTCTCTCTCCTCCCTCCTTTCTCTCTCTCCTCCCTCCTTTCTCTCGCTCCTCCCTCATTTTTCTCCCCCTCCTCCACATGCTTGTGTTAAACCATCAATCTCTCTCTCTCTCCATTTCTCCCCTTGGGTGGGTAAATACATCGTCACCTCCCTGCTGTGCCCTGAGACCAGAGAGAGTATTCTCTGTCTGCCAATGCAGAGGCTAAGCATTTCACATCCTTTACTCTGTTCTTTCCTATTTCCATTCCTCATCCCACCTTCCTCTCTCTTTTTCCAGTGTTCTCAATCATTTTCTCTGTTTCTGTTAAACATTGCATTCAGAAAGTACTCAGACCCCTTCCCTTTTTCCACATTTTGTTACGTTACAGCCTTATTCTGGATTATGGATTAAATACATTTTGTTACGTTACAGCCTTATTCTGGATTATGGATTAAATACATTTTGTTACGTTACAGCCTTATTCTGGATTATGGATTAAATACATTTTGTTATGTTACAGCCTTATTCTGGATTATGGATTAAATACATTTTGTTACGTTACAGCCTTGTTCTGGATTATGGATTAAATACATTTTGTTACGTTACAGCCTTATTCTGGATTATGGATTAAATACATTTTGTTACGTTACAGCTTTATTCTGGATTATGGATTAAATACATTTTGCTACGTTACAGCCTTATTCTGGATCATGGATTAAATACATTTTGTTACGTTACAGCCTTATTCTGGATTATGGATTAAATACATTTTGTTACGTTACAGCCTTATTCTGGATTATGGATTAAATACATTTTGTTACGTTACAGCCTCATTCTGGATTATGGATTAAATACATTTTGTTACGTTACAGCCTTATTCTGGATCATGGATTAAATACATTTTGTTACGTTACAGCCTTATTCTGGATTATGGATTAAATACATTTTGTTACGTTACAGCCTTATTCTGGATTATGGATTAAATACATTTTGTTACGTTACAGCCTTATTCTGGATTATGGATTAAATACATTTTGTTACGTTACAGCCTTATTCTGGATTCTGGATTAAATACATTTTGTTACGTTACAGCCTTATTCTGGATTATGGATTAAATACATTTTGTTACGTTACAGCCTCATTCTGGATTATGGATTAAATACATTTTGTTACGTTACAGCCTCATTCTGGATTATGGATTAAATACATTTTGTTACGTTACAGCCTTATTCTGGATTATGGATTAAATACATTTTGTTACGTTACAGCCTCATTCTGGATCATGGATTAAATACATTTTGTTACGTTACAGCCTTATTCTGGATTATGGATTAAATACATTTTGTTACGTTACAGCCTTATTCTGGATCATGGATTAAATACATTTTGTTACGTTACAGCCTTATTCTGGATCATGGATTAAATACATTTTGTTACGTTACAGCCTTATTCTGGATTATGGATTAAATACATTTTGTTACGTTACAGCCTTATTCTGGATTATGGATTAAATACATTTTGTTACGTTACAGCCTCATTCTGGATTATGGATTAAATACATTTTGTTACGTTACAGCCTTATTCTGGATCATGGATTAAATACATTTTGTTACGTTACAGCCTCATTCTGGATTATGGATTAAATACATTTTGTTACGTTACAGCCTTATTCTGGATTATGGATTAAATACATTTTGTTACGTTACAGCCTCATTCTGGATTCTGGATTAAATACATTTTGTTACGTTACAGCCTTATTCTAAAATGGATTAAATACATTTTCCCCTCATCAATGGTTGGACATGGTTTAGAAGGGCACACACCTGTCTACATAAGGCCCCACAGTTGACAGAGCATGTCAAAGTAAAAACCAAATCAAATTGTATTGGTCACATAAACATGGTTAGCAGATGTTAATGTGAGTGTAGTGAAATGCTTGTGCTTCTACTTCCGACAGTGCAGTAATCTCTAACAAGTAATCTAACAATTCCCCAACAACTACCTAATACACACAAATCTAACAAGTAATCTAACAATTCCCCAACAACTACCTAATACACACAAATCTAACAAGTAATCTAACAATTTCCCAACAACTACCTAATACACACCAATCTAAAGGGGTGAATGAGAATATGTACATATAAGTATATAGATGAACGATGGCCGAGCGGCATAGGCAAGGTGCAATAGATGGTATAAAATACAGTATATACATGTGATATGAGTAATGTAAGATATGTAAACATTATTAAAGTGGCATTATTTAAAGTGGCATTATTTAAAGTGGCATTGATTAAAGTGACTAGTGATCCATTTATTAAAGTGTCCAGTGATTGTGTCTCAATGTAGGCAGCATCACTGAGTTAGTGATTTCTGTTTAGCAGCCTGATGGCCTTGAGATATAAACTGTTTTTCAATCTCTCGGTCCCAGCTTTAATGCACCTGTACTGACCTCGCCTTCTGGATGGTAGCGGGGTGAACAGGCAGTGGCTCGGGTGGTTGTTGTCCTTGATTATCTTTTTTGTCTTCCTGTGACATCGGGTGCTATTGGTGTCATGGAGGGCAGGTAGTTTGCCCCCGGTGCAGACCTCACCACCCTCTGTTGCGCCTTCTTCACCATGCTGTCTGTGTGGGTGGACCATTTCAGTTTGTGTGTGATGTGTACGCCCAGGAACTTTCCACCTTCTTCACTGCTGTCTCTTCGATGTGGATAGGGGGGTGCTCCCTCTGCTGTTTCATCATCTCCTTTTTTTTGTTGACGTTGAGTGAGAGGTTTTTTTCCAGACACCATACCCCGAGGGCCCTCACCTCCTCCCTGTAGGCTGTCTCGTCGTTGGTGATCAAGCCCACTACTATTGTGTCGTCTGCAAACTTGATGATTGAGTTGGAGGCGTGCATGGCCACACAGTCGTGGGTGAACAGGGAGTACAGCAGAGGGCTGAGCACACACCCTTATGGGGCCCCAGTGTTGAGGATCAGGGGGGTGGAGATGTTGTTTTCAACCTTCATCACCTGGGGGCGGCCTGTCAGAAAGTCCAGCACCCAGTGGTCACTCTGACAGAGCTCCAAAGTTCCTCTGTGAAGATGGGAGAACCTTCCAGAAGGACAACCATCTCTGCAGCACTCCACCAATCGGCATTTATGGTAGAGTGGCCAGACAGAAGCCAGTCCAAAGTAAAAGGCGCATGACAGCCCGCTTGGAGTTTGCCAAAAGGCACCATCCGTACGGTGAAGCATGGTGGTGGCAGCATCATGCTATGGGGATGTTTTTCAACAGCAGGGACTGGGAGACTAGTCATGATTGGAAAGCTGAACGGAACAAAGTACAGAGAGATCCTTGATGAAAACCTGCTCTAGAGCGCTCAGGACCTAGGGCGAAGGTTCACCTTCAAAAAGGACAATGACCCTAAGCACACAGCCAAAACAATGCAGGAGTGGCTTCAGGACAAGTCTCTGAATGTCCTTGAGTGGCCCAGCCAGAGCCCAGACTTGAACCCGATCAAATATCTCTGGAGAGACCTGAAAATAGCTTTGCAGCAACACTCCCATCCAACCTGACAGAGCTTTAGAGGATCTGCAGAGAAGAATGGGAGAAACACCCCAAATACAGGTGTGCCAAGCTTGTAGCGTCATACCCAATAAGTTTTTTTTTATACGTTTGCAATAATTTCTTAAAAACAGTTTTTGCTTTGTCATTATGGGTTACTGTGTGTAGATTGATGAGAAACATTTTTTAAATACATTTTAGATTAGGCGGTAACGTAACAAGAAGTAGAGAAAGTCAAGGGGTCTGAATTCTTTCCGAATGCACTGTATATCCCTCTACATCTATGTTCAATCGCTCTCTCTCTTTCTTTTCCACCTTTTCACTCCATCATGGCATAGCTCAGCAGCTCAGCAGCTCAGCAGCTCAGCAGCAGCAATAGCGTGGCCCAGGCAGCCTTCACACTAACTCCACTAAAGGGGTGTGTGTGTGTCTCTCTGTGTGTGTGTGTGTTACAGTTCTGTACTAACAGGGTTATAGGTGGGCTCATTACTTCTGGAGCCAGATGTAATTACTTGACTATTTCATGCTCTCTGGCTGGCACAGAGAGAGAGAGAGAGAGAGAGAGACAGAGAGACAGAGAGAGAGAGACACGGAGAGACAGAGAGAGAGAGAGAGAGAGAGAGAGAGACAGAGAGAGAGAGAGAGAGAGAGACAGAGAGAGAGAGAGAGAGAGACAGAGAGAGACAGAGAGAGAGAGAGAGAGAGAGACAGAGAGAGAGAGAGAGACAGAGAGAGACAGAGAGAGAGAGAGAGAGACAGAGAAACAGACAGAGAGAGAGACAGAGAGAGAGAGAGAGAGAGAGACAGAGAAACAGAGAGAGAGAGACAGAGAGAGAGAGACAGAGATAGAGAGAGAGAGAGAGAGAAACAGAGAGAGAAAGAGACAGAGAGAGAGAGAGAGAGAGACAGAGAAACAGAGAGAGAGAGACAGAGAGAGAGAGAGAGAAACAGAGAGAGAGAGAGACAGAGAGAGAGAGAGAGAGAGAGAGAAACAGAGAGAGAGAGAGAGAGAGAGATTACTTGACTATTTCATGCTCTCTGGCTGGCACAGCGAGAGAGAGAGAGACAGAGAGACAGAGAGAGAGACACGGAGAGACAGAGAGAGAGAGAGAGAGAGAGAGAGAGAGAGAGAGAGAGAGATAGACAGAGAGAGAGAGAGAGAGAGAGAGAGACAGAGAGAGAGAGAGAGACAGAGAGAGACAGAGAGAGAGAGAGAGACAGAGAGAGAGAGAGAGACAGAGAGAGACAGAGAGAGAGAGAGAGAGAGACAGAGAAACAGAGAGAGAGAGACAGAGAAACAGAGAGAGAGAGAGACAGAGGGAGAGAGAGAGAGAGAGAGACAGAGAAACAGAGAGAGAGAGACAGAGAAACAGAGAGAGAGAGAGACAGAGAGAGAGAGAGAGAGAGAGAGACAGAGAAACAGAGAGAGAGAGAGACAGAGAGAGAGAGAGAGAGAGACAGAGAAACAGAGAGAGAGAGAGACAGAGAGAGAGAGAGAGAGAGAGAAACAGACAGAGAGAGAGAGAGAGAGAGAAACAGAGAGAGAGAGAGAGAGAGGGCAAGAGAAGGAGAGAAGGAGGCATGGATAAGAACAGAGGGAAATGCATACTCACACCATGTCCAAAGAGAGAGTCAAATAATAGGGAGATACTGCCAGTCCACTGGCAGGACTCCACTAATTGTGAATATACAGTGTTTGTGTTGTAGTGGAAATTCCAACCAGAAGAAGAGAGACTGTAGATTCTTCAAACAGCAACTTTATTATAAGATTTGCAAAAATGGAGCGATCAACAATCACTCAAATAGTGCAGAGTTAAATGCCCAATGAACAGAGTTGGCTTTCAGCTTTTATAGAAAGTACAACCTCTTTTGTCTACGTAGCAGTTTAGCAGATGTGTAGAAACAGGGACGGAACATTGTGTGTAAATGTGATTTAGATAGCTGAAGTTGCCGCAATTGTCTGTTCCTTCCTGCAAGTTTCCACACAGCTAAATTCCTGTAGATGGTGAAAGCATGACGTCACATACTGCGGTCGCACCCAAACGGCTCTTATCTGTATCCCCAGACTTATGACTAAGTCACACAAGACACGCCTGTATCAGCAAAAAACACTAACATATAACAATGGACAAATCCCTAAGTAAATACAGCGTGGCATGTCTAAATAAATTTTCCCACTACAGTGTGTGTGTGTGTGTGTGTATGTGTTTGTGGGTGTGTGTTTGTGTGTGACGGTTCAATGTTTACCAGATGGAGGTCCTGATCTGAGAGGAGAGCAGAGTTGGTCTGGACTTCCTTCTAATGGACATTTCTATCAAAAAGGGAAATGTCTGGCAAAACAATGACTTGATATAAGAATAGGAAAAAAGGTTGCAGATTGTTGGGGAGGATCTTGCATCAACATGTTTGTCTTCCTGTTAGGGGCATTGCAAGCCGATTTCCAATTAGGCACAACTCTCCTGTTTAGGACCCACAGTCAGACTGACCATATGGTTGTAGGGCTGGCCAGATTCAGTAATTGGTGTGTATTTTGGGGGTGAATGTAACATTTCTCCAGCCAGACTAACCCCTTGGAAACACACAGGGAACACTCTGATACACAAGACTTGATAGAAGGAGGATATGAAAACTGACCAGATAGAGAAGGAGAGGAAGGGGAAGAGGGGGAGGAGAGAGAGAGAGAGAGTAATGGAGATTGAGAAAGAGAGCGAGGGACAATGATGTGTGACGTAACAGTGCTTCTGGCAGCGAGGAGAAAAAAAACCTGATTGCCACTGTCATAACATATTATGATCACTTACGTCAGGTTACGACAGCTGACCTTAACAAGGTCAGGTTAGGTCAATAGCAGCCACCAATCCAGCAATGGTTAGTATCGCTTCAGCCCCAAATCACCATACGTTTTAACACAGTAAGTCGATATTGTTGCTTTATCACACAAGACAAAACTTAATGGAAGCACTGTATTATCACTAGGTTGTTACTAGACTATTACCATGTTTTAAATCAGGGCTGGGCAGAATATTATCACTGTATTATCACTAGGTTGTTACTAGACTATTACCATGTTTTAAATCAGGGCTGGGCAGAATATCATCACTGTAATATCACTAGGTTGTTACTAGACTATTACCATGTTTTAAATCAGGGATGGGCAGAATATCATCACTGTATTATCACTAGGTTGTTACTAGACTATTACCATGTTTTAAATCAGGGCTGGGCAGAATATCATCACTGTATTATCACTAGGTTGTTACTAGACTATTACCATGTTTTAAATCAGGGCTGAGCAGAATCTGCAGGAGCAGAATATCATCACTGTATTATCACTAGGTTGTTACTAGACTATTACCATGTTTTAAATCAGGGCTGGACAGAATATCATCATTGTATTATCACTAGGTTGTTACTAGACTATTACCATGTTTTAAATCAGGGTTGGGCAGAATATCATCACTGTATTATCACTAGGTTGTTACTAGACTATTACCATGTTTTAAATCAGGGCTGGGCAGAATATCATCACTGTATTATCACTAGGTTGTTACTAGACTATTACCATGTTTTAAATCAGGGCTGAGCAGAATATCATCACTGTATTATCACTAGGTTGTTACTAGACTATTACCATGTTTTAAATCAGGGCTGGGCAGAATATCATCACTGTATTATCACTCGGTTGTTACTAGACTATTACCATGTTTTAAATCAGGGCTGGGCAGAATATCATCACTGTATTATCACTTGGTTGTTACTAGAATATTACCATGTTTTAAATCAGGGCTGGGCAGAATATCATCACTGTATTATCACTAGGTTGTTACTAGACTCTTACCATGTTTTAAATCAGGGCTGGGCAGAATATCATCACTGTATTATCACTAGGTTGTTACTAGACTATTACCATGTTTTAAATCAGGGCTGGGCAGAATATCATCACTGTATTATTACTAGGTTGTTACTAGACTATTACCATGTTTTAAATCAGGGCTGAGCAGAATCTGCAGGAGCAGAATATCATCACTGTATTATCACTAGGTTGTTACTAGACTATTACCATGTTTTAAATCAGGGCTGGGCAGAATATCATCACTGTATTATCACTAGGTTGTTACTAGACTATTACCATGTTTTAAATCAGGGCTGAGCAGAATCTGCAGGAGCAGAATATCATCAGTGTATTATCACTAGGTTGTTACTAGACTATTACCATGTTTTAAATCAGGGCTGGGCAGAATATCATCACTGTATTATCACTAGGTTGTTACTAGACTATTACCATGTTTTAAATCAGGGCTGGGCAGAATATCATCACTGTATTATCACTAGGTTGTTACTAGACTATTACCATGTTTTAAATCAGGGCTGGGCAGAATATCATCACTGTATTATCACTTGGTTGTTACTAGAATATTACCATGTTTTAAATCAGGGCTGGGCAGAATATCATCGCTGTATTATCACTAGGTTGTTACTAGACTATTACCATGCTTTAAATCAGGGCTGGGCAGAATATCATCACTGTATTATCACTAGGTTGTTACTAGACTATTACCATGTTTTAAATCAGGGCTGGGCAGAATATCATCACTGTATTATCACTAGGTTGTTACTAGACTATTACCATGTTTTAAATCAGGGCTGGGCAGAATATCATCACTGTATTATCACTAGGTTGTTACTAGACTATTACCATGTTTTAAATCAGGGCTGAGCAGAATCTGCAGGAGCAGAATATCATCACTGTATTATCACTAGGTTGTTACTAGACTATTACCATGTTTTAAATCACGGCTGGGCAGAATATCATCACTGTATTATCACTAGGTTGTTACTAGACTATTACCATTTTTTTAAATCAGGGCTGGGCAGAATATCAGCACTGTATTATCACTAGGTTGTTACTAGACTATTACCATGTTTTAAATCAGGGCTGGGCAGAATATCAGCACTGTATTATCACTAGGTTGTTACTAGACTATTACCATGTTTTAAATCAGGGCTGAGCAGAATCTGCAGGAGCAGAATATCATCACTGTATTATCACTAGGTTGTTACTAGACTATTACCATGTTTTAAATCACGGCTGGGCAGAATATCATCACTGTATTATCACTAGGTTGTTACTAGACTATTACCATTTTTTTAAATCAGGGCTGGGCAGAATATCAGCACTGTATTATCACTAGGTTGTTACTAGACTATTACCATGTTTTAAATCAGGGCTGGGCAGAATATCAGCACTGTATTATCACTAGGTTGTTACTAGACTATTACCATGTTTTAAATCAGGGCTGGGCAGAATATCATCACTGTATTATCACTAGGTTGTTACTAGACTATTACCATGTTTTAAATCAGGGCTGGGCAGAATATCATCACTGTATTATCACTTGGTTGTTACTAGAATATTACCATGTTTTAAATCAGGGCTGGGCAGAATATCATCGCTGTATTATCACTAGGTTGTTACTAGACTATTACCATGCTTTAAATCAGGGCTGGGCAGAATATCATCACTGTATTATCACTAGGTTGTTACTAGACTATTACCATGTTTTAAATCAGGGCTGGGCAGAATATCATCACTGTATTATCACTAGGTTGTTACTAGACTATTACCATGTTTTAAATCAGGGCTGGGCAGAATATCATCACTGTATTATCACTAGGTTGTTACTAGACTATTACCATGTTTTAAATCAGGGCTGAGCAGAATCTGCAGGAGCAGAATATCATCACTGTATTATCACTAGGTTGTTACTAGACTATTACCATGTTTTAAATCACGGCTGGGCAGAATATCATCACTGTATTATCACTAGGTTGTTACTAGACTATTACCATTTTTTTAAATCAGGGCTGGGCAGAATATCAGCACTGTATTATCACTAGGTTGTTACTAGACTATTACCATGTTTTAAATCAGGGCTGGGCAGAATATCATCACTGTATTATCACTAGGTTGTTACTAGACTATTACCATATTTTAAATCAGGGCTGGGCAGAATATCATCACTGTATTATCACTAGGTTGTTACTAGACTATTACCATGTTTTAAATCAGGGCTGGGCAGAATATCATCACTGTATTATCACTAGGTTGTTACTAGACTATTACCATGTTTTAAATCAGGGCTGGGCATAATATCATCACTGTATTATCACTAGGTTGTTACTAGACTATTACCATGTTTTAAATCAGGGCTGGGCAGAATATCATCACTGTATTATCACTAGGTTGTTACTAGACTATTACCATGTTTTAAATCAGGGCTGGGCAGAATATCATCACTGTATTATCACTAGGATGTTACTAGACTATTATAATGTTTTAAATCAGGTCTGGGCAGAATATCATCACTGTATTATCACTAGGTTGTTACTAGACTATTACCATGTTTTAAATCAGGGCTGGGCAGAATATCATCACTGTATTATCACTAGGTTGTTACTAGACTATTACCATGTTTTAAATCAGGGCTGAGCAGAATCTGGAGGAGAAGAATATCATCACTGTATTATCACTAGGTTGTTACTAGACTATTACCATGTTTTAAATCAGGGCTGGGCATAATATCATCACTGTATTATCACTAGGTTGTTACTAGACTATTACCATGTTTTAAATCAGGGCTGGGCAGAATATCATCACTGTATTATCACTAGGTTGTTACTAGACTATTACCATGTTTTAAATCAGGGCTGGGCATAATATCATCACTGTATTATCACTAGGTTGTTACTAGACTATTACCATGTTTTAAATCAGGGCTGGGCAGAATATCATCACTGTATTATCACTAGGTTGTTACTAGACTATTACCATGTTTTAAATCAGGGCTGGGCAGAATATCATCACTGTATTATCACTAGGATGTTACTAGACTATTATAATGTTTTAAATCAGGTCTGGGCAGAATATCATCACTGTATTATCACTAGGTTGTTACTAGACTATTACCATGTTTTAAATCAGGGCTGGGCAGAATATCATCACTGTATTATCACTAGGTTGTTACTAGACTATTACCATGTTTTAAATCAGGGCTGAGCAGAATCTGGAGGAGCAGAATATCATCACTGTATTATCACTAGGTTGTTACTAGACTATTACCATGTTTTAAATCAGGGCTGGGCAGAATATCATCGCTGTATTATCACTAGGTTGTTACTAGACTATTACCATGTTTTAAATCAGGGCTGAGCAGAATCTGCAGGAGCAGAATATCATCACTGTATTATCACTAGGTTGTTACTAGACTATTACCATGTTTTAAATCACGGCTGGGCAGAATATCATCACTGTATTATCACTAGGTTGTTACTAGACTATTACCATTTTTTTAAATCAGGGCTGGGCAGAATATCAGCACTGTATTATCACTAGGTTGTTACTAGACTATTACCATGTTTTAAATCAGGGCTGGGCAGAATATCATCACTGTATTATCACTAGGTTGTTACTAGACTATTACCATGTTTTAAATCAGGGCTGGGCAGAATATCATCACTGTTTTATCACTTGGTTGTTACTAGAATATTACCATGTTCTAAATCAGGGCTGGGCAGAATATCATCGCTGTATTATCACTAGGTTGTTACTAGACTATTACCATGTTTTAAATCAGGGCTGGGCAGAATATCATCACTGTATTATCACTAGGATGTTACTAGACTATTACAATGTTTTAAATCAGGTCTGGGCAGAATATCATCACTGTATTATCACTAGGTTGTTACTAGACTATTACCATGTTTTAAATCAGGGCTGGGCAGAATATCATCACTGTATTATCACTAGGTTGTTACTAGACTATTACCATGTTTTAAATCAGGGCTGAGCAGAATCTGGAGGAGCAGAATATCATCACTGTATTATCACTAGGTTGTTACTAGACTATTACCATGTTTTAAATCAGGGCTGGGCAGAATATCATCACTGTTTTATCACTTGGTTGTTACTAGAATATTACCATGTTCTAAATCAGGGCTGGGCAGAATATCATCGCTGTATTATCACTAGGTTGTTACTAGACTATTACCATGTTTTAAATCAGGGCTGGGCAGAATATCATCACTGTATTATCACTAGGATGTTACTAGACTATTACAATGTTTTAAATCAGGTCTGGGCAGAATATCATCACTGTATTATCACTAGGTTGTTACTAGACTATTACCATGTTTTAAATCAGGGCTGGGCAGAATATCATCACTGTATTATCACTAGGTTGTTACTAGACTATTACCATGTTTTAAATCAGGGCTGAGCAGAATCTGGAGGAGCAGAATATCATCACTGTATTATCACTAGGTTGTTACTAGACTATTACCATGTTTTAAATCAGGGCTGGGCAGAATATCATCGCTGTATTATCACTAGGTTGTTACTAGACTATTACCATGTTTTAAATCAGGGCTGGGCAGAATATCATCACTGTATTATCACTAGGTTGTTACTAGACTATTACCATGTTTTAAATCAGGGCTGGGCAGAATATCATCACTGTATTATCACTAGGTTGTTACTAGACTATTACCATGTTTTAAATCAGGGCTGGGCAGAATATCATCGCTGTATTATCACTAGGTTGTTACTAGACTATTACCATGTTTTAAATTAGGGCTGGGCAGAATATCATCACTGTATTATCACTAGGTTGTTACTAGACTATTACCATGTTTTAAATCAGGGCTGGGCAGAATATCATCACTGTATTATCACTAGGATGTTACTAGACTATTACAATGTTTTAAATCAGGTCTGGGCAGAATATCATCACTGTATTATCACTAGGTTGTTACTAGACTATTACCATGTTTTAAATCAGGGCTGGGCAGAATATCATCACTGTATTATCACTAGGTTTTTACTAGACTATTACCATGTTTTAAATCAGGGCTGAGCAGAATCTGGAGGAGCAGAATATCATCACTGTATTATCACTAGGTTGTTACTAGACTATTACCATGTTTTAAATCAGGGCTGGGCAGAATATCATCGCTGTATTATCACTAGGTTGTTACTAGACTATTACCATGTTTTAAATCAGGGCTGGGCAGAATATCATCACTGTATTATCACTAGGTTGTTACTAGACTATTACCATGTTTTAAATCAGGGCTGGGCAGAATATCAGCACTGTATTATCACTAGGTTGTTACTAGACTATTACCATGCTTTAAATCAGGGCTGGGCAGAATATCATCACTGTATTATCACTAGGTTGTTACTAGACTATTACCATGTTTTAAATCAGGGCTGGGCAGAATATCATCGCTGTATTATCACTAGGTTGTTACTAGACTATTACCATGTTTTAAATCAGGGCTGGGCAGAATATCATCACTGTATTATCACTAGGTTGTTACTAGACTATTACCATGTTTTAAATCAGGTCTGGGCGGAATATCATCACTGTATTATCACTAGGTTGTTACTAGACTATTACCATGTTTTAAATCAGGGCTGGGCAGAATATCATCACTGTATTATCACTAGGTTGTTACTAGACTATTACCATGTTTTAAATCAGGGCTGAGAAGAATCTGCAGGAGCAGAATATCATCACTGTATTATCACTAGGTTGTTACTAGACTATTACCATGTTTTAAATCAGGGCTGAGCAGAATCTGCAGGAGCAGAATATCATCACTGTATTATCACTAGGTTGTTACTAGACTATTACCATGTTTTAATTCAGGGATGCGCAGAATATCAGCACTGTATTATCACTAGGTTGTTACTAGACTATTACCATGCTTTAAATCAGGGCTGGGCAGAATATCATCACTGTATTATCACTAGGTTGTTACTAGACTATTACCATGTTTTAAATCAGGGCTGGGCAGAATATCATCACTGTATTATCACTAGGATGTTACTAGACTATTACAATGTTTTAAATCAGGTCTGGGCAGAATATCATCACTGTATTATCACTAGGTTGTTACTAGACTATTACCATGTTTTAAATCAGGGCTGGGCAGAATATCATCACTGTATTATCACTAGGTTTTTACTAGACTATTACCATGTTTTAAATCAGGGCTGAGCAGAATCTGGAGGAGCAGAATATCATCACTGTATTATCACTAGGTTGTTACTAGACTATTACCATGTTTTAAATCAGGGCTGGGCAGAATATCATCGCTGTATTATCACTAGGTTGTTACTAGACTATTACCATGTTTTAAATCAGGGCTGGGCAGAATATCATCGCTGTATTATCACTAGGTTGTTACTAGACTATTACCATGTTTTAAATCAGGGCTGGGCAGAATATCAGCACTGTATTATCACTAGGTTGTTACTAGACTATTACCATGCTTTAAATCAGGGCTGGGCAGAATATCATCACTGTATTATCACTAGGTTGTTACTAGACTATTACCATGTTTTAAATCAGGGCTGGGCAGAATATCATCGCTGTATTATCACTAGGTTGTTACTAGACTATTACCATGTTTTAAATCAGGGCTGGGCAGAATATCATCACTGTATTATCACTAGGTTGTTACTAGACTATTACCATGTTTTAAATCAGGTCTGGGCGGAATATCATCACTGTATTATCACTAGGTTGTTACTAGACTATTACCATGTTTTAAATCAGGGCTGGGCAGAATATCATCACTGTATTATCACTAGGTTGTTACTAGACTATTACCATGTTTTAAATCAGGGCTGAGAAGAATCTGCAGGAGCAGAATATCATCACTGTATTATCACTAGGTTGTTACTAGACTATTACCATGTTTTAATTCAGGGCTGCGCAGAATATCAGCACTGTATTATCACTAGGTTGTTACTAGACTATTACCATGCTTTAAATCAGGGCTGGGCAGAATATCATCACTGTATTATCACTAGGTTGTTACTAGACTATTACCATGCTTTAAATCAGGGCTGGGCAGAATATCAGCACTGTATTATCACTAGGTTGTTACTAGACTATTACCATGTTTTAAATCAGGGCTGGGCAGAATATCATCACTGTATTATCACTAGGTTGTTACTAGACTATTTCCATGTTTTAAATCAGGGCTGGGCAGAATATCAGCACTGTATTATCACTAGGTTGTTACTAGACTATTACCATGTTTTAAATCAGGGCTGGGCAGAATATCAGCACTGTATTATCACTAGGTTGTTACTAGACTATTACCATGTTTTAAATCAGGGCTGGGCAGAATCTGCAGGAGCAGAATATCATCACTGTATTATCACTAGGTTGTTACTAGACTATTACCATGTTTTAAATCAGGGCTGAGCAGAATCTGCAGGAGCAGAATATCATCACTGTATTATCACTAGGTTGTTACTAGACTATTACCATGTTTTAATTCAGGGCTGCGCAGAATATCAGCACTGTATTATCACTAGGTTGTTACTAGACTATTACCATGTTTTAAATCAGGGCTGGGCAGAATATCATCACTGTATTATCACTAGGTTGTTACTAGACTATTACCATGTTTTAAATCAGGGCTGGGCAGAATATCATCACTGTATTATCACTAGGTTGTTACTAGACTATTACCATGTTTTAAATCAGGGCTGAGCAGAATCTGGAGGAGCAGAATATCATCACTGTATTATCACTAGGTTGTTACTAGACTATTACCATGTTTTAAATCAGGGCTGGGCAGAATATCAGCACTGTATTATCACTAGGTTGTTACTAGACTATTACCATGCTTTAAATCAGGGCTGGGCAGAATATCATCACTGTATTATCACTAGGTTGTTACTAGACTATTACCATGTTTTAAATCAGGGCTGGGCAGAATATCATCGCTGTATTATCACTAGGTTGTTACTAGACTATTACCATGTTTTAAATCAGGGCTGGGCAGAATATCATCGCTGTATTATCACTAGGTTGTTACTAGACTATTACCATGTTTTAAATTAGGGCTGGGCAGAATATCATCACTGTATTATCACTAGGTTGTTACTAGACTATTACCATGTTTTAAATCAGGGCTGGTTAGAATATCATCACTGTATTATCACTAGGTTGTTACTAGACTATTACCATGTTTTAAATCAGGTCTGGGCGGAATATCATCACTGTATTATCACTAGGTTGTTACTAGACTATTACCATGTTTTAAATCAGGGCTGGGCAGAATATCATCACTGTATTATCACTAGGTTGTTACTAGACTATTACCATGTTTTAAATCAGGGCTGAGCAGAATCTGCAGGAGCAGAATATCATCACTGTATTATCACTAGGTTGTTACTAGACTATTACCATGTTTTAATTCAGGGCTGCGCAGAATATCAGCACTGTATTATGACTAGGTTGTTACTAGACTATTACCATGCTTTAAATCAGGGCTGGGCAGAATATCATCACTGTATTATCACTAGGTTGTTACTAGACTATTACCATGTTTTAAATCAGGGCTGGGCAGAATCTGCAGGAGCAGAATATCATCACTGTATTATCACTAGGTTGTTACTAGACTATTACCATGTTTTAAATCACGGCTGAGCAGAATCTGCAGGAGCAGAATATTATCACTGTATTATCACTAGGTTGTTACTAGACTATTACCATGTTTTAATTCAGGGCTGCGCAGAATATCAGCACTGTATTATCACTAGGTTGTTACTAGACTATTACCATGTTTTAAATCAGGGCTGAGCAGAAAATCATCACTGTATTATCACTAGGTTGTTACTAGACTATTACCATGCTTTAAATCAGGGCTGGGCAGAATATCATCACTGTATTATCACTAGGTTGTTACTAGACTATTACCATGCTTTAAATCAGGGCTGGGCAGAATATCAGCACTGTATTATCACTAGGTTGTTACTAGACTATTACCATGTTTTAAATCAGGGCTGGGCAGAATATCATCACTGTATTATCACTAGGTTGTTACTAGACTATTTCCATGTTTTAAATCAGGGCTGGGCAGAATATCAGCACTGTATTATCACTAGGTTGTTACTAGACTATTACCATGTTTTAAATCAGGGCTGGGCAGAATATCAGCACTGTATTATCACTAGGTTGTTACTAGACTATTACCATGTTTTAAATCAGGGCTGGGCAGAATCTGCAGGAGCAGAATATCATCACTGTATTATCACTAGGTTGTTACTAGACTATTACCATGTTTTAAATCAGGGCTGAGCAGAATCTGCAGGAGCAGAATATCATCACTGTATTGTCACTAGGTTGTTACTAGACTATTACCATGTTTTAATTCAGGGCTGCGCAGAATATCATCACTGTAATATCACTAGGTTGTTACTAGACTATTACCATGTTTTAAATCAGGGCTGGGCAGAATATCATCACTGTATTATCACTAGGTTGTTACTAGACTATTACCATGTTTTAAATCAGGGCTGGGCAGAATATCAGCACTGTATTATCACTAGGTTGTTACTAGACTATTACCATGTTTTAATTCAGGGCTGCGCAGAATATCATCACTGTATTATCACTAGGTTGTTACTAGACTATTACCATGTTTTAAATCAGGGCTGGGCAGAATATCATCACTGTATTATCACTAGGTTGTTACTAGACTATTACCATGTTTTAAATCAGGGCTGGGCAGAATATCATCACTGTATTATCACTAGGTTGTTACTAGACTATTACCATGTTTTAAATCAGGGCTGGGCAGAATATCATCACTGTATTATCACTAGGTTGTTACTAGACTATTACCATGTTTTAAATCAGGGCTGAGCAGAATATCATCACTGTATTATCACTAGGTTGTTACTAGACTATTACCATGCTTTAAATCAGGGCTGAGCAGAATATCATCACTGTATTATCACTAGGTTGTTACTAGACTATTACCATGTTTTAAATCAGGGATGGGCAGAATCTGCAGGAGCAGAATATAATTACGGATTATTTGCAATGATACAAATACAATAATGCTTGCAATTTTAGCCTAAATAATATACTCATCATAATGAGCTGACCCAAAGGAGCACATGGCGTAACACAGCACAACATCATAACAGACAGACAGCGAGAGACAGCAACAACAACCAGACAGACAGACAGCAACAAAAACCAAACAGACAGACAGCGAGAGACAGCTACAACAACCAAACAGACAGACAGCGAGAGACAGCTACAACAACCAAACAGACAGACAGCGAGAGACAGCTACAACAACCAAACAGACAGACAGCGAGACAGCTACAACAACATAACAGACAGACAGCGAGAGACAGCTACAACAACCAAACAGACAGACAGCGAGATACAGCTACAACAACCAAACAGACAGACAGAAAGACAGACATACAGCATAACACAGCACAACAGCCAAACAGACAGACAGCTACAACAACCAAACAGACAGACAGCGAGAGACAGCTACAACAACCAAACAGACAGACAGCCAGAGACAGATAGACAAGACAGACAGACAGACAGAGACAGACACAGACAGACAGACAGACAGACAGACAGACAGACAGACAGACAGCATAACACAGCACAACAACCAAACAGACAGAGAGCGAGAGACAGCTACAACAACCAAACAGACTGACAGACAGACAGCACAACAACCAAACAGACAGACAGACAGACAGACAGACAGACAGACAGACAGACAGACAGCGAGAGACAGCACAACAACCAAACAGACAGACAGCGAGAGACAGCTACAACAACATAACAGACAGACAGAAAGACAGCTACAACAACATAACAGACAGACAGCTACAACAACAAAAAAGACAGACAGCTAGAGACAGCTACAACAACATAACAGACAGACAGCTAGAGACAGCTACAACAACATAACAGACAGACAGCTAGAGACAACTACAACAACATAACAGACAGACAGCGAGAGATAGCTACAACAACATAACAGACAGACAGCTAGAGACAGCTACAACAACAAAACAGACAGACAGCTAGAGACAGCTACAACAACATAACAGACAGACAGCTAGAGACAGCTACAACAACATAACAGACAGACAGCTAGAGACAACTACAACAACATAACAGACAGACAGCGAGAGATAGCTACAACAACATAACAGACAGACAGCTAGAGACAGCTACAACAACATAACAGACAGACAGCTTGAGACAGCTACAACAACATAACAGACAGACAGCTAGAGACAGCTACAACAACATAACAGACAGACAGCTAGAGACAGCTACAACAACCAAACAGACAGACAGCTAGAGACAGCTACAACAACATAACAGACAGACAGCTAGAGACAGCTACAACAACATAACAGACAGCTAGAGACAGCTACAACAACATAACAGACAGACAGCTAGAGACAGCTACAACAACATAACAGACAGACAGCTAGAGACAGCTACAACAACATAACAGACAGACAGCGAGAGACAGCTACAACAACATAACAGACAGACAGCGAGAGACAGCTACAACAACCAAACAGACAGACAGCGAGAGACAGCTACAACAACATACCAGACAGACAGAGAGAGACAGCTACAACAACATAACAGACAAAAAAAAACTCCAAGATCGCATAGCAGTTCAGACGTCTTTTGTCCTCGTCTTGTCGTGTCCTGTATATATATATATATTTACAACTTTTTTCACATACATTTTATTTTTATTTTCCATCAACTCATCTTCTAAACACTCTCCTGCAACCAGCCTCACCAATTTATATTTATAAAAAATGTATTATTTACCTCAGATCTGTAATCCTCCAAGAAGCTAGCCAGAAACTCCAAGAAGCTAGCCAGAAACTAGCCAGAAGCTAGCCAGGAGCTAGCCCAGAAGCTAATCCAGAAGCTAATCAGAAGCTAGTTAGCTTCTTTACTGGCAAATCGTTAGTATTCAGCTAACCACGGTTTGTGGTCATCAGCTATCCTTTAGCTCGAAAATCTATCGAAAATCTATTGCCAGTTTTGTACGGCGCAGCGCGGCTCGGAACGGAACATACCGGACCAATTTTTTCTCTCCATGTCCCTGGATTTCAACTGCTCTCTGGACATTCATACCCGGATCTCACAGCTAGCTAGCTGCTATCCGTGTGACAGTCGGCTGTCGTCGATTCCGGAGCAAACATCGATTGTTCCGGTGCTAGCCAGCTCCGTCAATCACTCCTGAGTTCCATCATTCACTCCTGGGCTGCAGTCACCTATCCGGACCCGTTAGGCCCACCGGGCCTTCACAACTGGACTGCCGACGTTATCTACCTGAAGGAGATCCGGCTGGCTCCTCCGTCGCGACGTTACCTGAACGCCCATCTGCGGCCCGCTAACCGTTAGCTGTCTTACCGGCTGCTATCTGAATAGACAATCGGACAATTTATTTATTTTTATTATTATTATGTTTTCTTCTCGGGCCTCTATAACTATATCTATTGTTCTTATTTTTGTTGTTGTTGTGTGATTTGGATTAATCCCCTCTACCACACGGAACCCCACTAATCTACTGACCGAACGCAAGAGGTGGCTAACAACAGACCTCCATCCTATGCTAGCTTGCTACCGATGGCCTGGCTAGCTGTCTAAATCGCCGTGACCTCTCCACTCACTGGACCCTTTTGATCACTCGACTAAGCATGCCTCTCCTTAATGTCAATATGTCTTGTCCATTGCTGTTCTGGTTAGTGTTTATTGGCTTATTTCACTGTAGAGCCTCTAGTCCTGCTCACTATACCTTATCCAACCCATTAGTTCCACCACCCACATGCAATGACATCTCCTGGTTTCAATGATGTTTCTAGAGACAATATCTCTCTCTTCATCACTCAATACCTAGGTTTACCTCCACTGTATTCACATCATGCCTTACCTTTGTCTGTACATTATACCTTGATGCTATTTTATCGCCCCCAGAAACCTCCTTTTACTCTCTGTTCCAGACGTTCTAGACGACCAATTCTTATTGCTTTTAGCCGCACCCTTATTCTACTCCTCCTATGTTCCTCTGGCGATGTAGAGGTGAATCCAGGCCCTGCAGTGCCTAGCTCCACTCCTATTCCCCAGGCGCTCTCTTTTGACGACTTCTGTAACCGTAATAGCCTTGGTTTCATGCATGTTAACATTAGAAGCCTCCTCCCTAAGTTTGTTCTATTCACTGCTTTAGCACACTCTGCCAACCCGGATGTTCTAGCTGTGTCTGAATCCTGGCTTAGGAAGACCACCAAAAATTCAGACATTTTAATTCCAAACTACAACATTTTCAGACAAGATAGAACTGCCAAAGGGGGCGGTGTTGCAATCTACTGCAAAGATAGCCTGCAGAGTTCTGTCCTACTATCCAGGTCTGTACCCAAACAATTTGAACTTCTACTTTTAAAAATCCACTTCTCTAAAAACAAGTCTCTCACCGTTGCCGCCTGCTATAGACCACCCTCTGCCCCCAGCTGTGCTCTGGACACCATATGTGAACTGATTGCCCCCCATCTATCTTCAGAGCTCGTGCTGCTAGGCGTCCTAAACTGGAACATGCTTAACACCCCAGCCATCCTACAATCTAAACTTGATGCCCTCAATCTCACATAAATTATCAATGAACCTACCAGGTACCTCCCCAAAGCCTTAAACACGGGCACCCTCATAGATATCATCCTAACCAACTTCCCCTCTAAATACACCTCTGCTGTCTTCAACCAAGATCTCAGCGATCACTGCCTCATTGCCTGCATCCGTAATGGGTCAGCGGTCAAACGACCTCCTCTCATCACTGTAAAACGCTCCCTGAAACACTTCAGCGAGCAGGCCTTTCTAATCGACCTGGCCGGGGTATCCTGGAAGGATATTGACCTCATCCCGTCAGTAGAGGATGCCTGGATATTTTTTTAAAATGCCTTCCTAACCATCTTAAATAAACATGCCCCATTCAAGAAATTTAGAACCAGGAACAGATATAGCCCTTGGTTCTCCCCAGACCTGACTGCCCTTAACCAACACAAAAACATCCTATGGCGTTCTGCATTAGCATCGAACAGCCCCCGTGATATGCAGCTGTTCAGGGAAGCTAGAAACCATTATACACAGGCAGTTAGAAAAGCCAAGGCTAGCTTTTTCAAGCAGAAATTTGCTTCTTGCAACACTAACTCAAAAAAGTTCTGGGACACTGTAAAGTCCATGGAGAATAAGAACACCTCCTCCCAGCTGCCCACTGCACTGAAGATAGGAAACACTGTCACCACTGATAAATCCACCATAATTGAAAATTTCAATAAGCATTTTTCTACTGCTGGCCATGCTTTCCACCTGGCTACTCCTACCCCTGTCAACAGCACTGCACCCCCAACAGCAACTCGCCCAAGCCTTCCCCATTTCTCCTTCTCCCAAATCCATTCAGCTGATGTTCTGAAAGAGCTGCAAATTCTGGACCCCTACAAATCAGCCGGGCTAGACAATCTGGACCCTTTCTTTCTAAAATTATCTGCCGAAATTGTTGCCACCCCTATTTTCTAGTCTGTTCAACCTCTCTTTCGTGTCGTCTGAGATTGCCAAAGATTGGAAAGCAGCTGCGGTCATCCCCCTCTTCAAAGGGGGGGACACTCTTGACCCAAACTGCTACAGACCTATATCTATCCTACCATGCCTTTCTAAGGTCTTCGAAAGCCAAGTCAACAAACAGATTACCGACTATTTCGAATCTCACCATACCTTCTCTGCTGTGCAATCTGGTTTCAGAGCTGGTCATGGGTGCACCTCAGCCACGCTCAAGGTCCTAAACGATATCTTAACCGCCATCGATAAGAAACATTACTGTGCAGCCGTATTCATTGATCTGGCCAAGGCTTTCGACTCTGTCAATCACCACATCCTCATCGGCAGACTCAACAGCCTTGGTTTCTCAAATGATTGCCTCGCCTGGTTCACCAACTTCTTCTCTGATAGAGTTCAGTGTGTCAAATCGGAGGGTCTGTTGTCCGGACCTCTGGCAGTCTCTATGGGGGTGCCACATGGTTCAATTCTTGGACCGACTCTCTTCTCTGTATACACCAATGAGGTCGCTCTTGCTGCTGGTGAGTCTCTGATCCACCTCTACGCAGACGACACCATTCTGTATACTTCCGGCCCTTCTTTGGACACTGTGTTAACAACCCTCCAGGCAAGCTTCAATGCCATACAACTCTCCTTCCGTGGCCTCCAATTGCTCTTAAATACAAGTAAAACTAAATGCATGCTCTTCAACCGATCGCTACCTGCACCTACCCGCCTGTCCAACATCACTACTCTGGACGGCTCTGAGTTAGAATACGTGGACAACTACAAATACTTAGGTGTCTGGTTAGACTGTAAACTCTCCTTCCAGACCCATATCAAACATCTCCAATCCAAAGTTAAATCTAGAATTGGCTTCCTATTTCGCAACAAAGCATCCTTCACTCATGCTGCCAAACATACCCTTGTAAAACTGACCATCCTACCAATCCTCGACTTTGGCGATGTCATTTACAAAATAGCCTCCAATACCCTACTCAACAAATTGGATGCAGTCTATCACAGTGCAATCCGTTTTGTCACCAAAGCCCCATATACTACCCACCATTGCGACCTGTACGCTCTCGTTGGCTGGCCCTCGCTTCATACTTGGCGCCAAACCCACTGGCTCCATGTCATCTACAAGACCCTGCTAGGTAAAGTCCCCCCTTATCTCAGCTCGCTGGTCACCATTGCATCTCCCACCTGTAGCACACGCTCCAGCAGGTATATCTCTCTAGTCACCCCCAAAACCAATTCTTTCTTTGGCCGCCTCTCCTTACAGTTCTCTGCTGCCAATGACTGGAACGAACTACAAAAATCTCTGAAACTGGAAACACTTATCTCCCTCACTAGCTTTAAGCACCAACTGTCAGAGCAGCTCACAGATTACTGCACCTGTACATAGCCCACCTATAATTTAGCCCAAACAACTACCTCTTTCCCAACTGTATTTAATTTATTTATTTATTTTGCTCCTTTGCACCCCATTATTTTTATTTCTACTTTGCACATTCTTCCATTGCAAAACTACCATTCCAGTGTTTTACTTGCTATATTGTATTTACCTTGCCACCATGACCTTTTTTGCCTTTACCTCCCTTCTCACCTCATTTGCTCACATTGTATATAGACTTGTTTATACTGTATTATTGACTGTATGTTTGTTTTACTCCATGTGTAACTCTGTGTCGTTGTATCTGTCGAACTGCTTTGCTTTATCTTGGCCAGGTCGCAATTGTAAATGAGAACTTGTTCTCAACTTGCCTACCTGGTTAAATAAAGGTAAAATTAAAAAAAAAATTAAAAAAATAACAGACAGGTAGAGACAGCTACAACAACATAACAGAGGAAATCCTACAAGCACTATTTTATAGGCTGTAAATCATATTCATAAAGTTGTAGATGAAATGTGGCAGTGTTACAGCCACGGGACATATGTGTTTACACTCAGCATCGTGACATACAGTACACGTACATCATTCCATACATCATCACGACAGCCTGGCAAATCAGCTATGAAATGCTGCTGGCAGTATAGCATAGCATTCATGACAGAGGGTTGAGCTGTGCTGTCTGCAAACTCAACTCTACCAACTCCCCATACAGTAGGCTACCAATTACTTCTCTGGTTGGATACAACTACAATTACAGCTACCAATTACTTCTCTGGTTGGATACAACTACAATTACAGCTACCAATTACTTCTCTGGTTGGATACAACTACAATTACAGCTACCAATTACTTCTCTGGTTGGATACAACTACAATTACAGCTACCAATTACTTCTCTGGTTGGATACAACTACAATTACAGCTACCAATTACTTCTCTGGTTGGATACAACTACAATTATTGCTTCCAATTACTTCTCTGGTTGGATACAACTACAATTACAGCTACCAATCACTTCTCTGGTTGGATACAACTACAATTATTGCTTCCAATTACTTCTCTGGTTGTATACAACTACAATTACAGCTACCAATCACTTCTCTGGTTGGATACAACTACAATTATTGCTTCCAATTACTTCTCTGGTTGGATACAACTACAATTACAGCTACCAATCACTTCTCTGGTTGGATACAACTACAATTACAGCTACCAATTACTTCTCTGGTTGGATACAACTACAATTACAGCTACCAATTACTTCTCTGGTTGGATACATCCACAATTATTGCTTCCAATTACTTCTCTGGTTGGATACAACTACAATTACAGCTACCAATCACTTCTCTGGTTGGATACAACTACAATTATTGCTTCCAATTACTTCTCTGGTTGGATACAACTACAATTACAGCTACCAATTACTTCTCTGGTTGGATGCAACTACAATTACAGCTACCAATCACTTCTCTGGTTGGATACAACTACAATTACAGCTACCAATCACTTCTCTGGTTGGATACAACTACAACTACAGCTTCAGCTACCAATTCACTGCAGACAATCATCCAATATAACCCACAGGTCTCACACACACTCGCTCACATTCATCCACAGGTAAGCACACACACGCTCACATTCATCCACAGGTAAGCACACACACTCACTAAAATTCATCCACAGGTAAACACACACACTCGCTCACATTCATCCACAGGTAAACAATCACACTCGCTCACATTCATCCACAGGTAAACACACACACTCGCTCACATTCATCCACAGGTAAACAATCACACTTGCTCACATTCATCCACAGGTAAACACACACACTCGCTCACATTCATCCACAGGTAAACACACACTCGCTCACATTCATCCACAGGTAACCACACACACTCGCTCACATTCTTCCACAGGTAAACACACACACTCGCTCACATTCATCCACAGGTAAACACACACACTCGCTCACATTCATCCACAGGTAAACACACACACTCGCTCACATTCATCCACAGGTAAACACACACACTCGCTCACATTCATCCACAGGTAAACACACACTCGCTCACATTCATCCACAGGTAAACACACACACTCGCTCACATTCATCCACAGGTAAACACACACACTCGCTCACATTCATCCACAGGTAAACACACACACTCCTCTTTCCCTCTCGGATCTGTTCTCTCTCTCCTAACCCTGGTGAGAGAGTGTCAGACTGGTCAGGGTAGAGAGCCGCATAATGACACACACACAGTCATCTATTGACCTCAGTATGTTTACGAGTTGGTATGTTTATGTCTGTGTGTATGAGTATGTGCAAATATCTGATTGCATCTGTGTGTGCGTGTGTTTGTGTGTGTGTCACGTTTACACCTTTGTGTATTATGAGTGCGTGTGTGTGTGTTTGGCTCATGGTTACTGTCAGTAGAAGTTAACTCACCCCGGACTGAAGCGTGGTCCCTGTTCCCTCCTCATCGGTGCCTGTGTGTGTGTGTGATGTGTGTGTGATGTTTGTTCCGTGTGATGTGTGTGTGTGTTCCCCGACACTGTGTCCCTCTCTTGTCTCTGTCCATATGTTTGAGAAGCTCTACACGTGCCAGTCTTCCTCTCCTCCAATCCTCTGGTCTTCAGATCTCTTTTTCTCTCTCTCTTCGTCAGTGTCCCTCGTTCTCAGCCTCTAGTATCAGCAGCTGTGCCAAACAAGCCACTCATCCCTCCTTCCTTCACTGTCTTCTACGTCTCTCTTCCAGTTTTTTTGCAAAAACACACAGACGGAGGAGGGGCGGAGTGTGGGATCTCCTCCCAAGAGACGGTGCTCCTCAGTGGGGGTGTGTGCTCACCGTCTCCCCTGGAATGGGTCTGGTTCTCTGTCTGTGTGTGAGAGAGAAAGGGAGCTCTGTTGCTGTAGCTGTTGACTCTGCCTCTTTTACAGGGTGCGTCTCTCTCAGTGTCAGCGTCTCACTCGCTCTCGCTCTCTCCCTACTCTTTCTCTCTCCCTTCTGTTTCTCTCGCTCTCTCCCTTCTCTAGCTCTCTCCCTGCTCTTTCTCTCTCTCTCGCTCTATTTCCTTTTCTTTCTTTCTCTCTCTCTCACTCTCTCTTTGCCTCTGTCTCCCAGTCTCTTCTCTCTCATGCTCTCTCCGCCTCTTTCTCTCTGTCTC
>NC_143029.1:80662500-80772500 GCF_057628025.1 Oncorhynchus mykiss
TGAGTGCATACATTTTCTATACTGGTCCCTCGTCAAACCCCTAGTATTGCAAGCACCATGCACTACCAACTGAGTCACATAATATCATCACAAACCACTTGATGCCTCAATGTACTCAATTACTTTATTGGTCATCATATTTCTTCATGGTGATGGAGTCTACAGGTACAAACCTAGATGACCAGCCTATGTACAATACATAGAAAAGGCCTAATACTAGTAAAGGTCTAATACTAGTAAAGGTCTAATACTACTAAAGGTCTAATACTAGTAAAGGTCTAATACTACTAAAGGTCTAATACTAGTAAAGGCCTAATACTACTAAAGGTCTAATACTAGTAAAGGTCTAATACTACTAAAGGTCTAATACTAGTAAAGGTCTAATACTACTAAAGGTCTAATACTAGTAAAGGTCTAATACTAGTAAAGGTCTAATACTAGTAAAGGTCTAATACTAGTAAAGGTCTAATACTAGTAAAGGCCTAATACTAGTAAAGGTCTAATACTACTAAAGGTCTAATACTAGTAAAGGTCTAATACTACTAAAGGTCTAATACTAGTAAAGGCCTAATACTAGTAAAGGTATAATACTACTAAAGGTCTAATACCAGTAAAGGTCTAATACTAGTAAAGGTATAATACTAGTAAAGGTCTAATACCAGTAAAGGTCTAATACTAGTAAAGGTCTAATACTAGTAAAGGTATAATACTAGTAAAGGTCTAATACTAGTAAAGGTATAATACTAGTAAAGGTCTAATACTAGTAAAGGCCTAATACTAGTAAAGGTCTAATACTACTAAAGGTCTAATACTAGTAAAGGTCTAATACTACTAAAGGTCTAATACTAGTAAAGGCCTAATACTAGTAAAGGTCTAATACTACTAAAGGTCTAATACCAGTAAAGGTCTAATACTAGTAAAGGTCTAATACTAGTAAAGGTATAATACTAGTAAAGGTCTAATACCAGTAAAGGTCTAATACTAGTAAAGGTATAATACTAGTAAAGGTATAATACTAGTAAAGGCCTAATACTAGTAACGGTCTAATACTAGTAAAGGTCTAATACTAGTAAAGGCCTAATACTAGTAAAGGTCTAATACTAGTAAAGGTCTAATACTAGTAAAGGTCTAATACTAGTTAAGCTCTAATACCAGTAAAGGTCTAATACTAGTAAAGGTCTAATACTAGTAAAGGTCTAATACTAGTTAAAGGTCTAATAATAGTAAAGGTATAATAATAGTAAAGGTATAATACTAGAAAAGGTCTAATACTAGTAAAGGTCTAATACTACTAAAGGTCTAATACTAGTAAAGGTCTAATACTACTAAAGGTCTAATACTAGTAAAGGTCTAATACTAGTAAAGGTCTAATACTAGTAAAGGTCTAATACTAGTAAAGGTCTAATACTAGTAAAGGCCTAATACTAGTAAAGGTCTAATACTACTAAAGGTCTAATACTAGTAAAGGTCTAATACTACTAAAGGTCTAATACTAGTAAAGGCCTAATACTAGTAAAGGTATAATACTACTAAAGGTCTAATACCAGTAAAGGTCTAATACTAGTAAAGGTATAATACTAGTAAAGGTCTAATACCAGTAAAGGTCTAATACTAGTAAAGGTCTAATACTAGTAAAGGTATAATACTAGTAAAGGTCTAATACTAGTAAAGGTATAATACTAGTAAAGGTCTAATACTAGTAAAGGCCTAATACTAGTAAAGGTCTAATACTACTAAAGGTCTAATACTAGTAAAGGTCTAATACTACTAAAGGTCTAATACTAGTAAAGGCCTAATACTAGTAAAGGTCTAATACTACTAAAGGTCTAATACCAGTAAAGGTCTAATACTAGTAAAGGTCTAATACTAGTAAAGGTATAATACTAGTAAAGGTCTAATACCAGTAAAGGTCTAATACTAGTAAAGGTATAATACTAGTAAAGGTATAATACTAGTAAAGGCCTAATACTAGTAACGGTCTAATACTAGTAAAGGTCTAATACTAGTAAAGGCCTAATACTAGTAAAGGTCTAATACTAGTAAAGGTCTAATACTAGTAAAGGTCTAATACTAGTTAAGCTCTAATACCAGTAAAGGTCTAATACTAGTAAAGGTCTAATACTAGTAAAGGTCTAATACTAGTTAAAGGTCTAATAATAGTAAAGGTATAATAATAGTAAAGGTATAATACTAGAAAAGGTCTAATACTAGTAAAGGTCTAATACTAGTAAAGGTCTAATACTAGTAAAGGTATAATACCAGTAAAGGTACAATACTAGTAAAGGTCTAATACCAGTAAAGGTCTAATACTAGTAAAGGTCTAATACTAGTAAAGGTCTAATACTAGTAAAGGTCTAATACTAGTAAAGGCCTAATACTAGTAAAGGTCTAATACTACTAAAGGTCTAATACTAGTAAAGGTCTAATACTACTAAAGGTCTAATACTAGTAAAGGCCTAATACTAGTAAAGGTATAATACTACTAAAGGTCTAATACCAGTAAAGGTCTAATACTAGTAAAGGTATAATACTAGTAAAGGTCTAATACCAGTAAAGGTCTAATACTAGTAAAGGTCTAATACTAGTAAAGGTATAATACTAGTAAAGGTCTAATACTAGTAAAGGTATAATACTAGTAAAGGTCTAATACTAGTAAAGGCCTAATACTAGTAAAGGTCTAATACTACTAAAGGTCTAATACTAGTAAAGGTCTAATACTACTAAAGGTCTAATACTAGTAAAGGCCTAATACTAGTAAAGGTCTAATACTACTAAAGGTCTAATACCAGTAAAGGTCTAATACTAGTAAAGGTCTAATACTAGTAAAGGTATAATACTAGTAAAGGTCTAATACCAGTAAAGGTCTAATACTAGTAAAGGTATAATACTAGTAAAGGTATAATACTAGTAAAGGCCTAATACTAGTAACGGTCTAATACTAGTAAAGGTCTAATACTAGTAAAGGCCTAATACTAGTAAAGGTCTAATACTAGTAAAGGTCTAATACTAGTAAAGGTCTAATACTAGTTAAGCTCTAATACCAGTAAAGGTCTAATACTAGTAAAGGTCTAATACTAGTAAAGGTCTAATACTAGTTAAAGGTCTAATAATAGTAAAGGTATAATAATAGTAAAGGTATAATACTAGAAAAGGTCTAATACTAGTAAAGGTCTAATACTAGTAAAGGTCTAATACTAGTAAAGGTATAATACCAGTAAAGGTACAATACTAGTAAAGGTCTAATACCAGTAAAGGTATAATACTAGTAAAGGTCTAATACTAGTAAAGGTCTAATACCAGTAAAGGTATAATACTAGTAAAGGCCTAATACTAGTAAAGCTCTAATACCAGTAAAGGTCTAATACTAGTAAAGGTCTAATACTAGTAAAGGTCTAATACTAGTTAAAGGTCTAATAATAGTAAAGGTATAATACTAGTAAAGGTCTAATACTAGTAAAGGTCTAATACTAGTAAAGGTCTAATACTAGTAAAGGTCTAATACTAGTAAAGGTCTAATACTAGAAAAGGTCTAATACTAGAAAAGGTCTAATACTAGTAAAGGTCTAATACTACTAAAGGTCTAATACTAGTAAAGGCCTAATACTAGTAAAGGTATAATACTACTAAAGGTCTAATACCAGTAAAGGTCTAATACTAGTAAAGGTATAATACTAGTAAAGGTCTAATACCAGTAAAGGTCTAATACTAGTAAAGGTCTAATACTAGTAAAGGTCTAATACTAGTAAAGGTATAATACTAGTAAAGGTCTAATACTAGTAAAGGTATAATACTAGTAAAGGTCTAATACTAGTAAAGGCCTAATACTAGTAAAGGTCTAATACTACTAAAGGTCTAATACTAGTAAAGGTCTAATACTACTAAAGGTCTAATACTAGTAAAGGCCTAATACTAGTAAAGGTCTAATACTACTAAAGGTCTAATACCAGTAAAGGTCTAATACTAGTAAAGGTCTAATACTAGTAAAGGTATAATACTAGTAAAGGTCTAATACCAGTAAAGGTCTAATACTAGTAACGGTCTAATACTAGTAAAGGTCTAATACTAGTAAAGGCCTAATACTAGTAAAGGTCTAATACTAGTAAAGGCCTAATACTAGTAAAGGTCTAATACTAGTAAAGGTCTAATACTAGTAAAGGTCTAATACTAGTTAAGCTCTAATACCAGTAAAGGTCTAATACTAGTAAAGGTCTAATACTAGTAAAGGTCTAATACTAGTTAAAGGTCTAATAATAGTAAAGGTATAATAATAGTAAAGGTATAATACTAGAAAAGGTCTAATACTAGTAAAGGTCTAATACTAGTAAAGGTCTAATACTAGTAAAGGTATAATACCAGTAAAGGTACAATACTAGTAAAGGTCTAATACCAGTAAAGGTATAATACTAGTAAAGGTCTAATACTAGTAAAGGTCTAATACCAGTAAAGGTATAATACTAGTAAAGGCCTAATACTAGTAAAGCTCTAATACCAGTAAAGGTCTAATACTAGTAAAGGTCTAATACTAGTAAAGGTCTAATACTAGTTAAAGGTCTAATAATAGTAAAGGTATAATACTAGTAAAGGTCTAATACTAGTAAAGGTCTAATACTAGTAAAGGTCTAATACTAGTAAAGGTCTAATACTAGTAAAGGTCTAATACTAGAAAAGGTCTAATACTAGAAAAGGTCTAATACTAGTAAAGGTCTAATACTAGTAAAGGTCTAATACTAGTAAAGGTCTAATACTAGTAAAGGTCTAATACTAGTAAAGGTCTAATACTAGTAAAGGCCTAATACTAGTAAAGGTCTAATACTACTAAAGGTCTAATACTAGTAAAGGTCTAATACTAGTAAAGGTCTAATACTAGTTAAGTAATATTAGTAAAGGTCTAATACTACTAAAGGTCTAATACTACTAAAGGTCTAATACTAGTAAAGGTCTAATACTAGTAAAGGTCTAATACTAGTAAAGGTCTAATACTAGTAAAGTAATATTAGTAAAGGTCTAATACCAGTAAAGGTCTAATACTAGTAAAGGTCTAATACTAGTAAAGGCCTAATACTACTAAAGGTCTAATACTAGTTAAGTAATATTAGTAAAGGTCTAATACTACTAAAGGTCTAATACTACTAAAGGTTTAATACTAGTAAAGGTCTAATACTAGTAAAGGTCTAATACTAGTAAAGGTCTAATGCTAGTAAAGTAATATTAGTAAAGGTCTAATACTAGTAAAGGTCTAATACTACTAAAGGTCTAATACTAGTAAAGGTCTAATACTAGTAAAGGTCTAATACTAGTAAAGTAATATTAGTAAAGGTCTAATACCAGTAAAGGTCTAATACTAGTAAAGGTCTAATACTAGTAAAGGCCTAATACTACTAAAGGTCTAATACCAGTAAAGGTCTAATACTAGTAAAGGTCTAATACTAGTAAAGGCCTAATACTAGTAAAGGTCTAATACTAGTAAAGGTCTAATACTAGTAAAGGTCTAATACTAGTAAAGGTCTAATACTAGTAAAGGTCTAATACTAGTAAAGGCCTAATACTACTAAAGGTCTAATACCAGTAAAGGTCTAATACTAGTAAAGGCCTAATACTAGTAAAGGTCTAATACTAGTAAAGGTCTAATACTAGTAAAGGTATAATACTAGTAAAGGTCTAATACTAGTAAAGGTCTAATACTAGTAAAGGTATAATACTAGTAAAGGTCTAATAATAGTAAAGGTCTAATACTAGTAAAGGCCTAATACCAGTAAAGGTCTAATACTACTAAAGGTCTAATACTAGTAAAGGTCTAATACTAGTAAAGGCCTAATACTACTAAAGGTCTAATACTAGTAAAGGTCTAATACTAGTAAAGGTCTAATACTAGTAAAGGCCTAATACTACTAAAGGTCTAATACTAGTAAAGGTCTAATACTAGTAAAGGTCTAATACTAGTAAAGGTCTAATACTACTAAAGGTATAATACTAGTAAAGGTCTAATACTAGTAAAGGTCTAATACTAGTAAAGGTCTAATACTACTAAAGGTCTAATACTAGTAAAGGTCTAATACTAGTAAAGGTCTAATACTAGTAAAGGTCTAATACTAGTAAAGGTCTAATACTAGTAAAGGCCTAATACTAGTAAAGGTCTAATACTAGTAAAGGTCTAATACTAGTAAAGGCCTAATACCAGTAAAGGTCTAATACTAGTAAAGGTCTAATACTAGTAAAGGTCTAATACTAGTAAAGGTCTAATACTAGTAAAGGTCTAATACTACTAAAGGTCTAATACTAGTAAAGGTCTAATACTAGTAAAGGTCTAATACTAGTAAAGGTCTAATACTACTAAAGGTCTAATACTAGTAAAGGTCTAATACTAGTAAAGGTCTAATAATAGTAAAGGTCTAATACTAGTAAAGGTCTAATACTAGTAAAGGTCTAATACTAGTAAAGGCCTAATACTAGTAAAGGCCTAATACCAGTAAAGGTCTAATACTAGTTAAAGGTCTAATAATAGTAAAGGTCTAATACTAGTAAAGGCCTAATACTACTAAAGGTCTAATACTAGTAAAGGTCTAATACTAGTAAAGGTCTAATACTAGTAAAGGTCTAATACTACTAAAGGTCTAATACTACTAAAGGTCTAATAATAGTAAAGGTCTAATACTAGTAAAGGTACTACTTTTGTGAAACTTTTTTTTCTGTAAAAGATTCTATATTTTTTCATGATTATTTTGTTTATTTTGTATTTTTCGGTGTGTGCTGCAGCACCCTCAGCACCCCTACTTCCCACGGCTATACACACACACACACACACACACACACACACTCACAAACAGGCAGCAAGAGTACCTAGCTAACTAAAATCAATCTCTGTCTGTCTGTCTGTCTGTCTGTCTGTCTGTCTGTCTGTCTGTCTGTCTGTCTGTCTGTCTCTCTCTCTCTCTCTCTCTCTCTCTCTCCCTCTCTCTTCCTCTCTCTGTCCCAGACTGCTGTGTCACTGTACATAATGAACTAGAGGTACAGACTCTAATCACTAAAAGACACTGCTACCTGCTGTGGGGAGTGATGGGAATAAGAAGGACCTCTGAGTCTCAGTGGATGTGATCAGTCATGCTGTCCTTTAAACTGAAATGTCAGTTTTCACCACTAGATGTCAGCCACAGTCTCTCTGTCACAGCAGACCATTCACAATGAGCTGATTTGGGCAGACTTGGTGGAAAAGGTACAGAATTGTCATACGTGAGGAAACGTAAAGATACCTTAACCCTCCTGTTGTGTTCGTTTCATGTTAATTAATTCTGTGTTCCCTGTCCAAAATGACCGCCCCATTATATCTGATTATAAATCCATAATAATACATATAATATCACCTAATGTTGTGTTAGATAATTGTATCAACTTAAGTTCTTGGGATCATTACAAGTTTTGAACTTCTATTTGCTATTTATGGCCTGTAGGCCTCATTAACCTGAGCTCATACAGCTCGTTTTTGAGTAAAAAAAGCATCATGTATGGATTATTTTGACCATAACAAATACTCAGATGAAACATATTGTGTTATTTATCACAGACTACTTTGTGTCAAAGTTTAACAATGACATTTGTTTTGAAACCATTTCAAATGTTTAAATAGTGGCAGGATTTTCTGTCATCAATCCGGGATATGGCGTATTTCATTGGCCCCGGGGTCATCCTGATAACATTTTCAGCCGGCAGCCGACCTCTCCTCCCAGGTGGGGATGAAGACCAGGACAAATTCCCATTCTTTGACCGGAATGTAACAACAACCTCAGCAGGGCCCTATTCCTCATCACTGGATTGTTCCACATCGGTTGTCTCTTGGTCTGGATCATATTCTGTGTTGTCTTCAACTTCTGACACTTCCTCCTCTAATGCATCTTCACTGTCAGCTTCCTGGCCTCTCACCTCCTCACCAGTGTCATGATCAAAGATATGATCAACATCCTCACATACAGTATATAATTTGGTCATTGTGCTGCCACAGAATGAATTGTGATCAAGGCCTCAAAAAAGGTTTATACAGTACACCAGAGCTGCGAGAAAAGTTCTATATATTATTGAAACAATGTTGCAATTATTTGTGAGAATTCCAACAGGTGTGGTTCTCGTGGGGGAAAGATTCTATTGGGGAAAGGTTCCTGTGGGGGTTGCCATGGGAGCCAAGAAGGGGAGTGAGGTGTGTGTGTTTGTGTTCAAACACACATGCATGTGGGGTCTGGGGGAGGAAGTGTGTCCATCTGATGAATATGTGCCTGAAGTAAATTTTATACACTAATTGTAGTCCCACCCATTCATTTCGACCGGAACACAGCAGGAGGGTTAATAGAAAATGATTCAAGTAAATGTGCAATACACCCAGTAAAATACTAATTGAGTAAAAGTCTCTGGTATCTGGTTTGAAATGTACTTAAGTACAGTGGTGGAAAAATGCACTATTTGTGTTTAGTGAGTCTGCCAGATCAGAGGCAGTAGGGATGACAATGCGTTATATTATTAGGAGCGTGAATTTGACCATATCACTGTCCTGCCTGATCATTTGAAATGTAACAAGTACAGGGAAAATGTATGGGAGTAAAAAGTATTTACTTTAGGAATATAGTGGAGTAAAAGTTAAAGTTGTCAAAAATATAAATAGTAAAGTAAAGTACAGATACCCCCAAAATCTACTTAAGTTGTACTTCAAATTATTTTTACTTAAGTACTTTACACCACTGACTAACTGTTCAAAGCAAATGATGTGTTTCAGATGGCTTCTCTGACAACCTATCCTCTATAAGAGCTCTGAATACATCTCTTCGACCCGCAGTGGCGTATCTGTGTGCGTCAGACTTCTTACTCAACCTCACCTTTAGTGTTTGAACTATTCAGTCAGAAATCACTGGCCCATCAACTTAAGGACTGACGAAACTAATTTGTCTCCACTTAGCGACACACAAGCCTTTGAATCGACTTTGTGAAGAATTTCTTTAACCACTCCCTGAAGGCTCTTTATAAATCATCTTCTGTCCTGGACGAGGAACTTCTGAAGAGTTTACTTCAATGGTAACTTCATTAAATGTAGTTGTTGTACCCTAGCATACTGGAGCTGGCAGACACTTAAAACCCATAACATAAGCCCTGTCTAAGCCGGGGGATGGGGGTTCAACTAAGCTATATGGAAGTGTTTTAAGAAGGTCATACCAAGGACCATTTAGCTATTTGATTTAGAATGTTAAGACCCATTGAAGTATCCCAAAAAATATTAAACCATTTTTTTATGAAAAAATATTTTGGGCCTTACTGCTACTAGCCGACACAAACACATTGAATAACATATTTCCTACATGGAATTTGTTGAATTTCTTTGACATGTATTTAACCCCTTATTTTGGGCACAAAACAGACGCAATACACAGTATTCTTCAACTGGTTCTGGGGGCCATTCAGACGAGTCTTGTGAGGACTGTGGACGTCCTAGAGAAAGACAACCAACATGTATGTGTTTGTGAGAGTCTCGCCTTTTCACAAAGGGGAAACCCAAATCTGGGCCTCGTGTTCGCACACTACAGACATAAATTGTCAGATCGGCTGTACCGACTTCAGACGAGTCCCAAGGCACATTTGGCGATCATAGAGCAAAACGGAGAACACCGTTGTGTTTCTGAGAGTCTCACAGGGGTCATAACCATTTGGTTGCTACAGGTGATTTTGTGAGAAGACTCTGTCACCTTTCACCGCAGATGCAGAAGTGTGACATCAGTGGATTTGGTGGATTAAGAGGCATCCAATGCAAGCTGATATCTCTAGCTTAAATTGACAGATTTTTATTGGGATTTCTTAATTATGCTAATTAGATTCCCGCGGGGCACGGACATTGACTCTAGGGGATTTAAACTGTGTAGTACTACGGCTCTATTCAATCTGTGTCAATGAAGCATTAACATTGAAGTGTTGACACACCAGGGAATATTGCCCCAAATTAGTACAAGGAAGCTATGTAGAAATACAGACGGTCTAAAGGGCCCTTCCCTCTTTTTTCCCTTCATCTGTACTGGTCTTAAAACAAAGGCTATGGTAAAACAATCAAACATTTATCTGTGCTTTCACTCATCCAGTTTGATGCCAGTGCAGTTAGAGGAAAGGAGATGAGGAGAGGAAAAGCCACTTTACACAATTGAGATACACCCGGATGAATCATCTCTACCATCAGTCTCATCCCATTTCTCTCCCATAATCCACTGTAGTCTGTGCCCTGAGCCCTATTCCAATACTTTTGCAATGCATCCTTCTTTCTTACCTCCCTGTCTTGAAGTAATCCCTTTTCTGACATGAATGGATCTAAGCTCTTGCTTTCACCTCCCTTTCGAGGTTGGATCAGTGATTATGTGGTTATGTGGTAATCCCACCTAGCTATCTTTAGATTAATGCACTAATTGTACGCCGCACTGGATAACAGTGTCTGCTACATGACTTAAATGTGAAAGTGAAAATAAATATTACTCGGAGGATACAAAGATATTATTTATTGAACAGGGCTATGGACTGCTCTCTCAGTGGTTTGAATGCCAGTGTGCCTTCACCTTGGCTCACTCAGCAACACTGGATCTGTCCAGAGAAGCCTGTGGGTCTGGCTAAAGCTTGTATACAATCGACCCCCACAGCCATTCATCATCACAGACACAGAACATCCAGAACAACAGAGGTGATTGTTGTTGTATAAGGCTAGAGAGAGACTAAAAGCCTTGTACACAAGGTTATAGGATTTCACTAGCATTTTACTTGAGCCATTTGGCCTACGTCCTAATAATGATGTTACAGACATCATAAATAGTCAAGAGCTATAACTCATGTAATTTTAAGGCAGCTGTCATGAGTCATGAATCCTTAGGAAATCTGTTATGTGGGTGCAATGAAACCGTCAGGTTGTCCTTTTGGAAAAGGGTTCAAGTAGGCCTAAATGGCCTTTTCTTACGTCAGAAACGACGACTGAGTTTAGGCCTACTCGAATCCTTTTTCAAAAGGGCTTCCTGTCAGCCGAAGAACTAGCGCTGCATCAAACGTCCTCAGATGTTTACAGTGGAGATGTGTAACCAGTGTGAGTGAGTCAGAAAGTTAAGCTGACAAACCGTATGTGTGGGCCTTGTGTCCTCTTCTCTGACTGTGTACAAAGCCTTCCTGCTGGCCAAGGTTGCCTGTCTACATTCCTGGATGCCTGTCGTTGTCACAGCAACCGAGCAAAAAGCACTGAGCTGAAAAGGCACTGCTACGTTGTTTCACCAAATAGCTAAAAGTTGCCATGACTAATGGAATAACTTGCTTTGTATTTGTAAGAGTGAAGCAGGATGATGACGGTGCTATTCCGACTCACTTCCTGCTTTTTATTTGGCACACGAAGTCACACACTGCTGTACAGAATGGCTTTAGATATACAGTCTTGGGAGGGAAACGGGAGTAAAATACAATTCACTTTATTATGCTCTTAAATATTTTACACTTCATCACATGAGAGCAAGGATGAACATTTTAACATGTGTTTCCATTCATTTGATCAATGAATCCCATTATGGTATATTACCAAAAACTGTGCAGTATTATCTAATAATATTCTCTCTTAATCTAATGGTAATCCAAATTGGGGATAGGGATAAACTGGCAGGTTTATCGTTGGATCACTCGTGTCAGTAGCCAACAAAGTTTGCAAACCACTGCTTAAAACCAAGTAGCTTAGTGTAATCCTAAAAAGTCTGGAGGGAAAGTAGCCTTGGTTCCATCATACACATACACACGCACACGCGCACACACACACCCTCTCCTTTCCTCTCTTTCTCTCTCTTATACATACACATAGATTGCATCCAAATCCCTGGTCTGTCCCACACACAGCCAGGTAACTCTCTCTGCTTCTGTCTCAGCTGCTAAGAGGTTCCTCCGGCAGTGGTATCCTAGGAGGGGAGCCAGTGGATGCGTTCTCCCCAGGGGCACGATGCGAATCTCGCCTTTAAAAATAGAGTACTCCCTCTCTTCCTCTCCCTCCACCTCACATCTCTAGGTATATGTCAGTTCAATTTTCACTGCAGGAGAGAAGACACTCACTTGCCAAAAGGGTCAGGTAGAGTTTTCTGGCGATGAAAGCCTTTGCACGTAGGTGGGATGAGATAGAATCTTTGACAAAACTTTTCCCTAAGCTCCCAGAATATTTACAATGAACAGAACAATGAACACAACATTTTGTTTTATCAAGAACCTAGATAACATTTATTCTGGAACTCAATATAAAGAACAAGCTAGACTGTGTCTAGTTTATTTTTGGCAACTCCCATTCAGTTTTTCTATTTCTCAAACCAAGGAACCTCAATCCCAGCCACCACACTCTTCCTGTACCTCTTCTGCCTTTATCAAAAGATCTCCAGGACTGGTAGCCATGTAAATTAGTTCCTGTTATAGCAGAGAGTGTTGATTGTGGTGTGGGATGAAATACAGAGGGGATATTATGGTGAAGGAGACATGTAGACTCAAGACCGGTCATGTCTATATCCAAGGTCACACTGTGTGTGCGTGTGCGTGTGTGTGCGTCTGAGTGCCTGGATCACACACGAAAGAACAATTGATTGAGTGTCACATCCTGTTTCCATTGGTAGATCATGAAGTGTGTGTGTGTGTCTGTGTGTCTAGGAATACTGCTCTGTTTCAGCTGATAATGGTAGCATGTCCACATGGCAACAAGCTCTCACAGTCTCACTGCAGAGTTAGACGCTTATTGACGTTTCTCCAAACATCAAATTTCGAAGTTGCTCCAAACGTCAAATGGATAGGGTTAGGTTTAGGTACTCATTCCAAAAGGTTAAGGTTTAGGATAGGGTTAAAGCAAAAACATAAAAAATGAGTGTCCACACACACGCACACGCACACACACACACACACACACGCACACGCACACGCACACACACACACACACACACACACACACACACACACACACACACACACACACACACGCACACATCCAGAGACATGGGATTATGCCCATTCACCACCCCGTCCACCACGTCCTAGCAAAACCCTAGCCTACTTGATGGTAATAGTGCTCACTGTTGTCCCTAGTGGGCGGGTTTGAAGGGATTTTCCTACGTGCCCTGGACATGTATGGATGTCCAATTTTGAAGTCACTCTTGAGTGATCTGCCTGCATATGAAGGAGGCCTTTACAGACCCCTGACTGTCAGAAAGTAATACATGATTAGACGTTCTAACATGCCTCTGTGTGGTTCACCATGGTTCACTGTTTATCCAAATAAAAGCATTTGTGTGTGTGTGTGTGTGTGTGTGTGTGTGTGTGTGTGTGTGTGTGTGTGTGTGTGTGTGTGTGTGTGTGTGTGTGTGTGTGTGTGTGTGTGTGTGTGTGTGTGTGTGTGTGTGTGTGTGTACACTCGTTTTTTATGTTTTTGCTTTAACCCTATCCTAAACCTTAACCTTGTTTGTGCACATGTGTGTTGGTGCATGTGCATGCCTGCGTGCATGTCTGTGGAATGTTACATTCTAAAATTGGAAATCACGCCAGATGATGAGAGTGTTAGGGCTAAAATCAGAATGTGCTGATTGCTGTTTTCACTGGGTTTAATTAGCTGATCTATAAGCTGATTTTTAGCCTTAATCACACCTAACCTCCCTGTTCCCTTGCAAAGGATGAAATGGCAAATTTAGAGGATGGTGTCTGCTGCAGTCTTTTTCTCAGGAGAACTTTCTGTAACAACCCCAAGACATTTTGTGTTTGAGAGCTGAATACATTTCCACAGGGTAAAGAAGAGTTTAGTGGGATGAGTGAACACATGGGACGACTGGGTTTGAAACATAGATCTCCTGCGGCCTACAAGTCATTTATTTATGTTACCTTTATTTATACAGGTTAAATCAATTAGGAATATATTATTATTATAATATCTAAGATATTAAGATATTATTATTTGCAATGCTGATCTGTGTTAGCCCACTGAGCTAAAGTATAGGTATTAACCCAGATCGCTAAAGGAAGTTTTTTGGTCTCAGGTAACCCCCCGACACAAAGAAACAAAATGAGCAATCATCCAAACTCATCTTCAGTCTACAAAGCATAAAGTTGACTTTAGAAAAGTATCCCCAAAGAGAGTTCAGTACAAATATTTCATTTCCTGGTGTAAATTAAACTTAGCATTCAATGGAGTTCTGCCCACTGAACAATCTTGACGATAGAGTTCCAAGTCATGTCCTCCACACAGGACGTTGTATGTGTTTAACCTTTTCACAGTGAAGAATGAGGTTCACACGTGTGTACTCCTAATGAGAATGACCAGCCTATAAAAGGCTCCCCTACGCATGTTTCCCCGTCCTTTAACACCATGTATGACCTCCACATAGCGTTTCAAGTGTATGTTTCACAAGTTTAAGGACCAGACTTTGAAATTGGTTTAGAATATTTATTGAGGAAATGGATGTGCGAATGAGGATTCAGGAGGAGAATTAGAATGGACCAGATGAAGCCGAGGGCTGCAGATTACCCTCCCCAGGAGATCATTGGAAGAACCTAAAAGATACAAGATAAAAGGTGAAGGGATGCAAAAACTTGATAAAGGTTGTACTGCATGGTGTACCGCAACACGTCATGCACTACAGAACATAGAGAAGGAATGTTAATTTGTCAGGTTAAAGTAGTGTGGCTGTGGTGATTAAGGAGATTGAGGACAGGTGTGGAGGATGATTGGCAGTTAGTAGCAGCTGGTGCTTGTTGAGTTGCAAGGGAGCCGTGTTCAAGGCAACTTGTTGAAGTGTTTCATGTTCATTCTTAAAACCACACGTGAGTTAGCAAATACCAGAGGTACAATAGAAGGAGCAGCATCCCTATAACTTTCATTGACGTTTAAATAAATATATATATATATTTTTTTTAAGTGAACAGCAGGCCTGCATTTGGCACTCAGCCATCTACTCCATTTGCATTTGCACACACTGTATATAGATTTTCTATTGTGTTATTGACTGTAGTTTTGTTTATCCTATGTGTAACTGTGTTGTTTTTTGTCACACTGCTTAGCTTTATCTTGGCCAGGTCGCAGTTGTAAATGAGAACTTGTTCTCAACTGGCCTACCTGGTTAAATAAAGGTGATCTGGCCTACCTGGTTAAATAAAGGTGATCTGGCCTACCTGGTTAAATAAAGGTGATCTGGCCTACCTGGTTAAATAAAGGTGATCTGGCCTACCTGGTTAAATAAAGGTGATCTGGCCTACCTGGTTAAATAAAGGTGATCTGGCCTACCTGGTTAAATAAAGGTGATCTGGCCTACCTGGTTAAATAAAGGTGATCTGGCCTACCTGGTTAAATAAAGGTGATCTGGCCTACCTGGTTAAATAAAGGTGATCTGGCCTACCTGGTTAAATAAAGGTGATCTGGCCTACCTGGTTAAATAAAGGTGAAATTAAAATAAAAAACACAAAAATCTAAATCTAACTCAGGCTACAGGGATTTAGTTTCTTGCAGTTAAGAAGAGTGATAACACACTAATTCCCTGCCATTAATGATTGGACTAAATGAAATGTACTATTTACCCATAAGGTTGTATAGCCTTCCCTGTCACAGCCAGTTGACCCTGAGAGAAAGAGGTGGAGTAGACTAACTTCCAACCATGCACAAAGCTAATTAACACTTCTACCAGATCAGAGGAGAAATAGGAAGGTGTGTGTGTGTGTGTGTGTGTGTGTGTGTGTGTGTGTGTGTGTGTGTGTGTGTGTGTGTGTGTGTGTGTGTGTGTGTGTGTGTGTGTGTGTGTGTGTGTGTGTGTGGCATGAATAGCAGACTGGTATCCAGGCTATCAGCTAGGTGTTGACCAGAATACAGTTGGAACATCTGTTCCTACTGAACCATTCAATGGCTTTGATGGGCCTCTACTTCACAAGGTGTTGATGTAGTGTCCTGTCTATTTCCAGATGCTGATGCTGAAAGGTTTTGTAGCGTTTGACTCTGTTCCTTCACACTTTCTGTTGATATTAATTACTCCCTCCAGTCTGACCTCCAGCTTGTGGGTCTAAGCACTCTAATCAACACAGACACAAACAAACCTTCACGTGTGTACGCACGTATGTACACACACACACACACACACACACACACACACACACGTAGGCACGCATACGTGCAAGCACATAGGTACTGTATGCACGCACCCAGGTACAATTGTCCACACACCTACCACTGTATATGTCAGTATATCAGTAATAGAGTGTTGTTCTCCCTCCCTCAGTTGAAATCCTATAAAAGTGCATCCCACGCTTCCCTGACTTCTTGGAATTGGGAAAATCTACAGTATGTTAGGAACCCTTGATTTAACCAGACCATTGTTGTATTGTCATTGCTGTGATCATCACCTTGACCCAGGGCCGGACTGGACATTTCGGGAAAATGCCAGATGGGCTGGTCCACTTTTTGCCCATGGGGCCTGGCCAACTAGTCATTTTTTGGGGTGGCAAAATTATAATAATTTGGCTAATAGTGGGGGCCTCAAGGGAAAAAAAATGGGCCGGTGTGTTAGAAATGCCAGGGCCGATTACTGGTCCCAGTCCACCCCTGTCTTGACCTTAGTCAGCAACAACATCAACAATGACTGAGGTCAACTCAGTCAATTTAGGAGATTAAAATTAATTTAATTAATTATAAAATCTTCATCAGATGATAAAGGCCATCACTTCATACCCTAAATTAAACATCAATTAACTTAGCAGAAAAATATTCTGTTAATACTCTCTCTAGCTTATTGTTTTCATATGTTCATTGTTACTAAAGTGTTGCCAGAATTAGAACCAATCAAATCAACACTCTGAGTCAGTAACCATTGAAAAGCACAATGGATGGGATTATCATGGTTGTCAATCACTGACTTAGTTCTAGGAAAGCCCATTTTTCCCTGTTTCCTCCCTCCACACCACTGAGCTTCCCACTGACTTAGTTCTAGGAAAGCCCATGTTCCCTGTTTCCTCCCTCCGCACCACTGAGCTTCCCACTGACTTAGTTCTAGGAAAGCCCATGTTCCCTGTTTCCTCCCTCCACACCACTGAGCTTCCCACTGACTTAGTTCTGATGGGGACTGATGGTGTATAACTCGTTTCAAGTTCCATTCAAAGGTTTCATCCCCGCTATGTTGCAGGGTTGCTGTGATCAGCATAGAATTAAATAGAACATCAGCCTCTCTGTATATCTCAATGATGTGGGCTATTGTTTTATTTGAATTGTATATGAGTCTGTGTACAGTGTCTACAGACACGTGCTTAGTGACAGAGACTCAATGAATCGCGGCAGAATAGCTGCTTCATGAAAACTCAGAATAATGTTAGAATGAACAATACTACAGTAGCTTGCTGACTAGCTAGCTTGTTTGAAAGCATGCAACATTGTGTGTGCAGCACTAAGCAGGTAGGTTGATTAGCATCATTGTTTCAGTGACTGGCTCAGCTAGCAGGCTGCTAATGTTGGACACATTTAGTGCGCATTGTCAAACTTAAGAAATACTGCATTTTGAAGCACACAAATCCTTAGCTAGATGTAAAATGGGGAGACTAAGGCTTCCTCACCCTAGTAAAAGCTATATTATCGACAGATTTATTGTTTTATCTTAGATTAATTCAGACTATTATGAGTCAGAAATGGGGTTTAGCAGACGATGCCACCTAGGTAATATTTTCTAATGTTAGACAGTACATTGTAGCCAAACTAATTTGTATCTATCCCATTACCTTTGCAAGATAGGAGACAGATCAGTGCAGGCAAAATCTACGTAGTCTCTGATGTACAACAAAGGCCTCAGAGGGTCTCTAGAGAGATCTAATCTATCCATTGTCAATATAAGGCTGCCTGGGATCTGGTCTTTTGATGGCTTCGATGAGTCAGTTGGTGTGACTGTGACAATGCCCTGAGGCGATGTGATGGGGGTCTGAGGTGCCCATCAGTTCAGCAGGAAATTCTAGCAATCTTTGCTTTGTAAAAGCATGCAGTTGGATATGTCCTTGTCGCAGATGTTTTTATGAGTCAGATAGCAGAGCTTATGCCGGGAGAAGGAGAAGGAGAAGAAGACCGGGATGAGGAGAAGGAGAAGGGGAGGAGGAGAAGGAGAAGGAGACCAGGAAGAGGAGAAGGAGAAGGAGGAGACCAGGAGGAGGAGAAGGAGAAGGAGACCAGGAGAAGGGAAGGAGAAGAAGGAGAAGAAGACCAGGAGGAGGAGACCAGGAGGAGGAGAAGGAGAATGAGACCTGGATGAGGAGAAGGAGGAGACCAGGAGGAGGAGAAGGAGGAGACCAGGAGGAGGAGAAGGAGAAGAAGGAGACCAGGAGGAGGAGAAGGAGACCAGGAGAAGGAGACCAGGAGGAGGAGAAGGAAAAGAACAGGAGGAGGTCCAGCTGCAGAATGCTGCTATCCTCCATTATCATGGCTGAAAGATACCCAATTATTTACTCCCATAAGCATGTGGGGTGTGTGTCTGTTTGGGTGGTGTGTGTGTTTACGAAAGAGTGAGAGAGAACCCCATCTTCTCTTTATGTAGCTGGAGAAGGTTTGGAGAAAGAGCGAGAGAGAGAGAGAACGCCACTCTGCACTTCCAGTGACTCAGCAATTTCCCAGATGAAATGTGTGAATGATCCTCTCCTCCCTCCTCAGAATATCCCCATTAGTTTCACCACTTAATTGTTTTTATCAGGGATGTCAAAAATTGTGGCCCTAAATCTCATCTTTATAATGTGACACATGATTACATTTAGACGTAAAATTAATCACATTGAAATTGCCTTGCAGGCAACTACGTTAACTAACAGCAAGTGTAATTGACGACACACAAAGCTACACAGTCTCCTAAGCAATATGAATTTCACTGTAATGCCAATGTCCTCTAATAGAGCATTAAATGTTTTTTTCAGATTCTTACTTCACTTACAATTCTCTTTAGCTGATGTTTACTGCTATATCCATTAACATCCTTCATCTGTTTACTGCTGGAGAGACGTCAGAAGCACGTTGGTAAAAGCAGGGAGACAGAAGGACAGAAATAGACCCAACCTGGGATGGTTGTTACGCTGCGGTAAGGCTGGGTGAGTAGAGGAGAGGAGAGTAGAGGAGAGGGAATGGCCTGGGCTGCACACTCTTCAGCCCTGCTTCAGGTGCTGTGATGGAGAGAGAAAACAGAGAGAGCGCGTTCAAGGTTTTATTCGTCACAGGCAAAAGTACAGAGAAATGCTTAACTAGCAAACCCTTCCCAACAATGCAGTATTCAATAAAAAACCATTATATAACAATTTGGGGTCACTTAGAAATGTCCTTGTTTTTGAAAGAAAAACACATGATTTGTCAATTAAAATAACATAAAATTGATCAGAAATACAGTGTAGACATTGTTAATGTTGTAAATGACTATTGTAGCTGGAAACGGCAGATTTTTTTATGGAATATCTACATAGGCGTACAGAGTCCCATTATCAGCAACCATCACTCCTGTGTTCCAATGGCACGTTGTGTTAGCTAATCCAAGTTTATAATTTTAAAAGGCTAATTGATCATTAGAAAACCATTTTGCAATTGTGTTAGCACAGCTGAAAACTGTTGTCCTGATTAAAGAAGCAATAAAACTGTCCTTCTATAGGCTAGTTGAGTATCTGGAGAATCATAATTTGTGGATTCGATTACAGGCTCAAAATGGCCAGAAACAAAGTGATCAAAATGGCTAGAAACAAATAACTTTCTAAAGAAACTCGTCAGTCTATTCTTGTTCTATTCCATGCGAGAAATTGCCAGAAACTGAAGATCTCGTACAACGCTGTGTACTACTCCCTTCACAGAAACTCGCAAACTGGCTCTAACCAGAATGGGTGGGAGGCCCCGGTGTACAACTGAGCAAGAGGACAAGTACATTAGAGTGTCTAATTTGAGAAACTGACGCCTCACAAGTCCTCAACTGGCAGCTTCATTTAATAGTACCCACAAAACACCAGTCTCAACGTCAACAGTGAAGAGGCGACTCCGGGATGCTGGCTTTCTAGGCAGAGTTCCTCTGTCCAGTGTCTGTGTTCTTTTATGTTTTCTTTTTGTTGGCCAGTCTGAGATATGGCTTTTTCTTTGCAACTCTGCCTAAAAGGCCAGCATCCCGGAGTCGCCTCTTCACTGTTGATGTTGAGCCTGGTGTTTTGCGGGTACTATTTAATGAAGATGCCAGTTGAGGACTTGTGAGGTGTCTGTTTCTCAAACTAGACACTCTAATGTACTCGATTAAAATGCCTTTATTAGTATGGCATGTTCAATAGAAACACAACGCATTTCGGCTGCATGGCCTTTGTCAGTCAGTACAAAAAAAAGGAATACAATGTCCTCTTTTGAACAGCTTTTCAATTAGCTCTAATTGGGGGGAATGGTTACACAGTTGATTGGACACACCTAGTAAGCAATACTATACACATTAAAAGGTGAAATACTGTAGCTATGTTATCATAAAAATACAACTGCAAACTAGAAGTATCAGAACACTAAAAGGTAGTTCTAACCTTAAATATGACTGGGAGAAGTGTCAAGAATAAGAAAGCTAAATATTCCATAGTACACTAGAACACAGCAAAACATGAACAACAACAGTCTAACCATAGCTGTATGGTATTTAGTGGCCTGTAGTTTGTAAATCCATATCTTCATTTAAACCAGGGTATTTGGTGGCCTGTAGTTTGTAAATCCATATCTTCATTTAAACCAGGGTATTTAGTGGCCTGTAGTTTGTAAATCCATATCTTCATTTAAACCAGGGTATTTAGTGGCCTGTAGTTTGTAAATCCATATCTTCATTTAAACCAGGGTATTTAGTAACCTGTAGTTTGTAAATCCATATCTTCATTTAAACCAGGGTATTTAGTGGCCTGTAGTTTGTAAATCCATATCTTCATTTAAACCAGGGTATTTAGTGGCCTGTAGTTTGTAAATCCAAAAACTTTCCCTTTGGTTTAACTGTTTAAGACGGTCCCCTTTTCTAATAGAGGCCGGAATATGATCAATACCCATAGCTTGTAGGGATGCAGGGTTGCCATGGTGTAGGGACTTGTAGTGCCTTGCCATGGTGTAGGGACTTGTAGTGCCTTGCCATGGGGTAGTCTTCATTACCTACCCGTATGGCATACTTGTGTTCCACTAAGTGGTCTTGAAGGCGTCTCTTTGTCCTTCCAATGTAGAACACCTTGCACTGTGGACATTCCAATCTATAGATGACATGAGTGGTTTTACAGTTAATGAAATGCTTGACGTAATACTCCATTTAGGAAGCTGTGTCAACAAAATACTTCTTCTGTGCAATATTACTGCAATGGTTACATTTAAAAGAGCCCTTGGGTTTGTGGTCAAGACAAGTTTTTTGAGAGTCAACTGTGGACTAATTTGTCATTCAGTTTTTAGGTCCTCTGTAGGGTTGAAGGTAAGAGATTGGTAGAATTCATCATTGTCTAATTGACGGTAGGTTTCTGTCACATATTTGTCTTTACTCCACTCTACTGTAGCACCACCTTTGTCTGCTTTTTTAACCAGAATCTGTTCATTTTTGGACAATGATTCAACTCCATCCTGCTCTGTCTTAGAAAGATTACGTTGTGTTTGGTTGGAGTCAATTTTTACCCTTAAACAGATTCTCCACATCAAAATTCACTTTCTTAGGAAATGTATTTAGTGTGGTATTCTGGACGATGGGACAAAAAGTGGACTTGGGCTTAAAATGTGTTTTAGAGGGAACAGAAACTGTCTGACCTGAGACACTGGTGTCTGTAGTTGGAGAGATGTTTTGCTTGTACCAGGCCTTCAGATGTAGATTCCTGTAGAAACTAAATATGAATTCAATGATGAATTCTACCAATCTCTTACCTTCAACCCTACAGAGGACCTAAAAACTGAATTGAAAGGGATCCTCACAGAAGCTAAGTAGAATGGCTACATTTCAGACAATGAGTTCACATTTCTTTTCAATGGCAGTATGGCTTCTTTTTACCTTCTTCCAAAGGTCCAGAAACATCCTGAAACCCCCCCAGACAGACCAGTCATTAGCAGGCAGACCAGTCATTAGCAGACAGACCAGTCATTAGCAGACAGACCAGTCATTAGCAGACAGACCAGTCATTAGCAGACAGACCACTCATTAGCAGACAGACCAGTCATTAGTGGTAAGACCAGTCATTAGCAGACAGACCAGTCATTAGCAGACAGACCAGTCATTAGCAGACAATTAGCAGACAGACCAGTCATTAGCAGACAGACCAGTCATTAGCAGACAGACCAGTCATTAGCAGACAGACCAGTCATTAGCAGGCAGACCAGTCATTAGCAGACAGACCAGTCATTAGCAGGCAGACCAGTCATTAGCAGACAGACCAGTCATTAGCAGACAGACCATTCATTAGTGGTAAGACCAGTCATTAGCAGGCAGACCAGTCATTAGCAGACAGACCAGTCATTAGCAGACAGACCAGTCATTAGTGGTAATGAAAGTCTGACAGAACCCATCTCTAAGTACATTGATTACTTTATTAAGCCTTTTCTGACGTCACTCCCAGCCTATCTTCAAGATACCACAGAAGTGTTGAACAGAATTAAGGAGTTGAACAATATAGGTACAGCTTCCTTTTTAGTCACCATAGATGTGGAGATATCTCTATACACCACCATTGAGCATGAACAAGGTTGGGCAGCTATGCACCATTTCTTGAGTACCCGACCTGAAACTGAGATGCCTCCTACAGAATTCACTGTCTCACTGACTGAATGGACTGTTAATCATAACATCTTTATCTTTCAGGTCCGTATTAAACAGGTTAAAGGACGTGCCATGGGAGCTACAGCCCTTCCTCTGCTGGTTTGTACTTGGGTAAATGGGAAAATGACTTCATTTAGGATCCTTCTAATAACCATTTCTTTGACCGGATCATATGGTGGGGACGCTTAATTGATGATGTTTGCCTGTTTTGGTCCGGCTCAGAAGATGAACTTATTTCCTTCCACCAATACCTTAACAGCATTAACCCCAACATCAAACTAACAATGACAAAGGTTGTTTGCACACATCAATCTTTAGGAAGGGATTACAGATGGGATTACCATTCTGAGGGCAGACAGCTTTCACCCCAAAAGGCTAAAAGAGAATATTCCATATGGCCAATTCCAAAGACTTGCGATCAGGAAACAGACTATAGTGTCAAATCTGCTGAATTGGAGAATCGCTTCTTGAATCGGGGCTACAGCGTTCAGGTCCTGAAAGATTCCGGTATAAGGGCTGGATTACTTGACAGAGAGAACTTGTTGTGAAGGGGAGTGCCTCGTGATACATCAGAGAGAGTGTATGTTGTTACAAAATACAGCACTGAATAAAATAATCATTAAAAATAATTGGGGAATCATCCAAAGTGATACGCTACTACGCCAAGTCTTTCCTGAGCCACCAGTCATAAGCTTTAAGAGATGTCCTACCCTAAATGACAAATTAGTCCACAGTTATCTTCCGGGTGACTCTCAAAAAACTTGTCTTGACCACAAACCCAAGGGCTCTTTTAAATGTAACCATTGCAGTAATATTGCACAGAAGAAGTATTTTGTTGACACAGCTTCCTAAATGGAGTATTACGTCAAGCATTTCATTAACTGTAAAACCACTCATGTCATCTATAGATTGGAATGTCCACAGTGCAAGGTGTTCTACATTGGAAGGACAAAGAGACGCCTTCAAGACCACTTAGTGGAACACAAGTATGCCATACGGGTAGGTAATGAAGACTACCCCATGGCAAGGCACTACAAGTCCCTACACCATGGCAAGGCACTACAACTCCCTACACCATGGAAAGGCACTACAAGTCCCAACACCATGGCAAGGCACTACAAGTCCCTACACCATGGCAAGGCACTACAAGTCCCTACACCATGGCAACCCTGCCTCCATACAAGCTAGGGGTATTGATCATTCCGGCCTCTATTAGAAAAGGGGACCGTCTTAAACAGTTAAACCAAAGGGAACGTTTTTGGATTTACAAACTACAGGCCACTAAATACCCTGGTTTAAATGAAGATATGGATTTACAAACTACAGGCCACTAAATACCCTGGTTTAAATGAAGATATGGATTTACAAACTACAGGCCACTAAATACCCTGGTTTAAATGAAGATATGGATTTACAAACTACAGGTTACTAAATACCCTGGTTTAAATGAAGATATGGATTTACAAACTACAGGCCACTAAATACCCTGGTTTAAATGAAGATATGGATTTACAAACTACAGGCCACTAAATACCCTGGTTTAAATGAAGATATGGATTTACAAACTACAGGCCACTAAATACCCTGGTTTAAATGAAGATATGGATTTACAAACTACAGGTTACTAAATACCCAGGTTTAAATGAAGATATGGATTTACAAACTACAGGCCAATAAATACCCTGGTTTAAATAAAGATATGAATTTACAAACTACAGACCACTAAATACCCTGGTTTAAATGAAGATATGGATTTACAAACTACAGGTTACTAAATACCCTGGTTTAAATTAAGATATGGATTTACAAACTACAGGTTACTAAATACCCTGGTTTTAAATGAAGATATGGATTTACAAACTACAGGCCGCTAAATACCCTGGTTTAAATGAAGATATGGATTTACAAACTACAGGCCCCTAAATACCCTGGTTTAAATTAAGATATGGATTTACAAACTACAGGCCACTAAATACCCTGGTTTAAATGAAGATATGGATTTACAAACTACAGGTTACTAAATACCCTGGTTTAAATGAAGATATGGATTTACAAACTACAGGCCACTAAATACCCTGGTTTAAATGAAGATATGGATTTACAAACTACAGGTTACTAAATACCCTGGTTTTAAATGAAGATATGGATTTACAAACTACAGGCCCCTAAATACCCTGGTTTAAATGAAGATATGGATTTACAAACTCCAGGCCAATAAATACCCTGGTTTAAATGAAGATATGGATTTACAAACTACAGGCCACTAAATACCCTGGTTTAAATTAAGATATGGATTTACTAACTACAGGCCACAAAATACCCTGGTTTAAATGAAGATATGGATTTACAAACTACAGGCCACTAAATACCCTGGTTTAAATGAAGATATGGATTTACAAACTACAGGTTACTAAATACCCTGGTTTAAATGAAGATATGGATTTACAAACTACAGGCCACTAAATACCCTGGTTTAAATGAAGATATGGATTTACAAACTACAGGTTACTAAATACCCTGGTTTAAATGAAGATATGGATTTACAAACTACAGGCCACTAAATACCCTGGTTTAAATGAAGATATGGATTTACAAACTACAGGCCACTAAATACCCTGGTTTAAATGAAGATATGGATTTACAAACTACAGACCACTAAATGCCCTGGTTTAAATGAAGATATGGATTTACAAACTACAGGTTACTAAATACCCTGGTTTAAATAAAGATATGGATTTACAAACTACAGGACACTAAATACCCTGGTTTAAATGAAGATATGGATTTACAAACTACAGGTTACTAAATACCCTGGTTTAAATAAAGATATGGATTTACAAACTACAGGTTACTAAATACCCTGGTTTAAATGAAGATATGGATTTACAAACTACAGGTTACTAAATACCCTGGTTTAAATGAAGATATGGATTTACAAACTACAGGTTACTAAATACCCTGGTTTAAATGAAGATATGGATTTACAAACTACAGGCCACTAAATACCCTGGTTTAAATGAAGATATGGATTTACAAACTACAGGTTACTAAATACCCTGGTTTAAATGAAGATATGGATTTACAAACTACAGGCCACTAAATACCCTGGTTTAAATGAAGATATGGATTTACAAACTACAGGCCACTAAATACCCTGGTTTAAATGAAGATATGGATTTACAAACTACAGACCACTAAATACCCTGGTACCACGTTCATCTGTACAAACAACAGTACGAAACTATAAACACCATGGGACCACGCAGCTGTCATACCGCTCAGGAAGAAAACGAGTTCTGTCTCCTAGAGATGAACGTACTTTGGTGCAAAAAGTGCAAATCAATCCCAGAACAACAGCAAAGGATCCTGTGAAGATGCTCGAGGAAACGGGTACAAAAGTATCTATATCCACAGTAAAACGAGTCCTATATCGACATAACCTGAAAGGCCGCTCAACAAGGAAGAAGCCACTGCTCCAAAACCGCCATAAAAAAGCCGGACTATGGTTTGTAACTGCACATGGGACAAAGATCATACATTTGTTCATACTGGTCTGATGAAAAAACTGAACTGTTTGGCCATAATGACCATCGTTATGTTTGGAGGAAAAAGGGGGAAGTTTGCGAGCCGAAGAACACCATCCCAACCGTGAAGCACGGGGATGGCAGCATCATGTTGTGCGGTTGCTTTGCTGCAGGAGGGACTGGTGCACGTCACAAAATAGATGGCATCATGAGGAGGGGAAATTATGTGGATATATGGAAACAACATCTCAAGATGTCAGTCAGGAAGTTAAAGCTTGGTCGCAAATGAGTCTTCCAAATGAACAATGACCCCAAGCGTACTTCCAAAGTTGTGGCAAATGGCTTAAGGTTGTGGCAAAATGGCTCAAAGTCAAGGTATTGGAGTGGCCATCACAAAGCCCTGACCTCAATCCTATAGAACATTTGTGGGCAGAACTGAAAAAGTGTGTGCGAGGAGCCCTACAAACCTGATTCAGTTGCACCAGCTCTGTCAGGAGGAATGGGTCAAAATTCACCCAACTTATTGTGTGAAGCTTGTGGAACGCTACCCAAAACATTTGACCCAAGTTAAACAATTTAAAGACAATGCTACCAAATTCTAATTGAGTGTGTGTAAACCTCTGATCCACTGGGAATGTGATGAAAGAAATAAAAGCTGAAATAAATTATTCTCTCTACTGTTATTCTGACGTTTCACATTCTTAAAATAAAGTGTTGATCCTAACTGACCTAGGATAGGGAATGTTTACTAGGATTAAATATCAGGAATTGTGAAAAACTGACTTTAAATGTATTTGCCTAAGGTGCATGTAAACTTCTGACTTCAACTGTATCTAAGACGCAGGACAGCTAAGAACCCAGTTATCTAAGACCCCAGTTATCTAAGACCCCAGTTTTCTAAGGCCCCAGTTATCTAAAACACCAGCTATCTAAGACAGTAGGTATCAAAGACGCGATTTATCTAAGACGCCAGGTATCTAAGACGCCAGGTATCTTAGACGGCAGGTATCAAAGTCGCATTTTATCTAAGATACGATTATTCTAAGACGCCAGGTATCTAAGACGCCAGGTATCTAAGACGGAAGGTATCTAAGACACCAGCTATCTAAGACACAATTTATCTAGGACGCCATTTATCTAAGATGCCAGGTTTCTAAGACGCCAGGTATCCAAGACGCCATGTCTCTAAGATGCCAGGTATCTAAAACGGCAGGTATCTAGGACACCAGGTATCAAAGACGCAATTTATCTAAGACGCAATTTATCTAAGACGCCAGGTATCTAAGACGCAGGCTAGCTAAGACCCCAGTTATCTACGACGCCGGTTATCTAAGACGCCGGTTATCTAAGACGCCAGGTATCTTAGACGCCAGGTATCTAAGACGCAGGATAGCTAAGACCCCAGTTATCTACGACGCCAGGTATCGAAGACTCCAGATATCTAAGACACCAGGTATCTAAGACGCCATTTATCTAAGACGCCAGGTATCTAAGACGCAATTTATCTAAGACGCCAGGTATCTAAGACGCCAGGTATCTAAGATGCAGGATAGCTAAGACCCCAGTTATCTACGACGCCAGGTATCGAAGACTCCAGGTATCTAAGACGCCAGGTATCTAAGACGCCGGTTATCTAAGACGCCAGGTATCTAAGATGCAGGACAGCTAATTAACATTTTGATGAAAGTACCATATCAATATTAAAGACACCGACAAAGTATTGAAATGTTTCTCTTATGTGACAGTGTATCTCACACACACACACACACACACACACACACACACACACACACACACACACACACACACACACACACACACACACACACACACACACACACACACACACACATACACACACACACACACATACACACACACACACACACACACACACACACACACACACACACACATTTCTAAGTGGGTGGCCGACTGAGCTTCTCTTTAATTGCTCTCTGCCATTGAAAAGGTTGAATGGTTAATGGGGGTTTTGTATTAGTGGCAGTCATAGAAAGAGTTTAGCTGTGTGTGTGTGTGCGTGTATGTGCACGTGTGCGTTTGTGTGTGTGTGTGTGTGTTTCAGCTTTGATGAATAGCTTGGGCGTCAGCAATCCCAGACCTTGATGGAACAGAATAGATGAGATGAATCAGAAGCCCAAGCATTGTCCCAGAAGCCCAGAGCACCCAGAACACAGAGTTCTACTGTGCACCAGACAGTCTAACACTACACTTCCTAGAAGCCCTTCATGATTGTACTACTGTATTACTCTAGGATAGAGAGACAGATGGAACTTGTGGAAGCCTGATGTGGTGCCTGCCATGTAGAGGGCATGAACTATTAGCTTTTGAGACACTATGTCAGGGAAGAGATAATATGGTATCTGTCTGAAACTGGGAGTGAAGGATGTTTACAAAAAGAGACAGATGGTTTAAGATTGCCTTGCTCTGCATTATCTTGTCCTCCTTATCTTCCTCTCTCACTCTCCCTCGATCCATCTGCCAGGAGTTCATGGACATTTATGTCTGTAATGGAAAGTGTTTAGGGTTAGGGTCAAGTGTTCAGCAGAGCAGATGCATAGCATACTGCACAGCCCAGGCCAGCTGCTCACACAGAACAGAACAGTACAGAACAGCACAGTACAGCACAGCACAGAACTGTACAGAACAGTACAGCACAGAACAGCACAGCGCAGAACAGTACAGAACAGTATAGCACAGAACAGCACAGTACAGCATAGTATAGAACAGCACAGAACAGCACAGTACAGAACAGCACAGAACATCACAGTACAGAACAGCACAGAACAGCACAGTACAGAACAGCACAGTACAGCACAGAGCAGAACAGAACAGTACAGCATAGTACAGAACAGACCAGCACAGCACAGTATAGCACAGAACAGAACAGAACAGTACAGCACAGTACAGCACAGTATAGAACAGCACAGAACAGCACAGTACAGTATAGCACGGAACAGAACAGAACAGTACAGCACAATACAGCATAGTGAGATGAGATCCCAATAATATTTTCTAAAAGATTTGGTCTCCCTTGATATTTGTATTTATTTTATAATTAGCTAATCAGCATTGAGCTGCTTAACTGTGGGTTGTCCTGGTGCAGCAAAACGCCCCCTAAGGGAGGCCAGTTTGGATTTGGCTTCAGACCAATCAAATCACTTCCTTCGCAAAATGTCATTTCCAGAAAATATGTCTGTTTCTGATCTGTTTGTGTTGATGTCCGTCAGTAGCTAGCTTGCTAAATCTGTCTAAATCGGCCCTTTCCCAAGTCATGGATGGAGATGGGGATTTGGACTTATTAACTCTCTGTACAGGCCAATGATAATGACTGTGATTCTGATCAACCATAAATGAATATGTTGTACCGCTGGACTGAGATGATTGAAGTTCAGCATGTAGTCTAGTAGGCTCATGTTAACTAGCTAACTAACTTAGCTGGTTCACTGTTGTCAATGTGAGAAAGTTAGGCTAGCAACCATTTTAGCTAGGTAGCCTATGACAACAAACTGTATGATAGTGTCACGCCCTGACCTTAGATATCTCTGTTTTCTATATATTTTGGTTAGGTCAGTGTGTGACTAGGGTGGGTACTCTAGTTGTTGTATGTCTAGGGTTTTGTATGTCTAGGGGTTTTTGTATGTCTATGTTGGCCTGATGTGGTTCCCAATCAGAGACAGCTGTTTATTGTTGTATTTAGGTAGCCATTTTCCTCATTTGTGTTGTGGGATCTTGACTATGTGTAGTTGCCTGTCAGCACTATTAAAAGAGAATGTACTCATACGACGATCGTGACAGATAGAGACATAGACTATTTAGCCAACATAAAAGAAGGGAGGACGGCATTGGTGATCAATTGGTCTACAAGCAGGCTTGGTCAACATTTTTTATTTTACTTGCGCGCGCGCGCGCACACACACACACACACACACAAATCAGTACCATGGACAACCACATGACATTTAGCAACATTGATTGGACTAAATTGTTTTTGGTATCTTTAAGTTGGTTTTCAGTGTATTATTAAACTAAGCATATATAGACTTGCTGATTTGATGATGTTTAAATGTTTAAGTTGAAATCAAGTCAAATCAAATCTAATACAACAGACCTTACTGTGAAATGCTTATGTAAAAGCCCTTAATCAACAATATTGAGTTAAGAAAATATTTACTAAATAAACTAAGGTATAGAAAGTGACAATAAATAACAATAACGATGCTATATACTGAGGGTCCCGGTACCGAGTCAATGTGCAGGGGTACAGGCTAGTCGAGGTAATTTAAACAATATGAACAGTGCCATTCAAAAGTTTGGACACACCTACTCATTCCACGGTTTTTCTTTCTTTTTTCTTTATTATTTAAAATTTACTTTACGCACTTGCTAATATCGATTTCCTATTGAACATACTTCTTTCCGTATGAAATATTACAGTTTGATTACATTTTAGAGTATCTGAGGGGTCAATATAAACATATTTTGACTTGTTTTAGCAAAGTTTAGAGGTAGAGTTTTGGATTCCTTCCTCTGCATGTTGAACGAGTGGATTACTCAAATTGATGGAGCCAACTAAACAGACTTTTTGGGATATAAAGAAGGATTTTATCTAATTAAACGACACTACGTTATAGCTGGGACCCTTTGGATGACAAACCAGAGAAAGACTTTTAAAAAGAAAGTGAATATTTAATCGCTATTTGTGAATTTATGAAACCTGTGCCGATGGAAAAATATTTTGATGTGGGGTGCCGTCCTCAAACAATCGCATGGCATGCTTTTGCTGTAATGGCTATTGTAAATTGGACAGTGCAGTTAGATTAATAATAATTTACACTTTCAACCGATATAAGACACTTGTATGTACCAACATGTTTAATATCCATAATTTTGATGATCATTTATTTTGAATTGCGCGTCCTCCAGTTTCACCGGAAGTTGTTCCGCTAGCGGGACCCCTATTTAAACTCTTAGACTACTGATACCAACAGAATAAATCTTTGATGCTAATTACTAGTCTGCAGCTAGGAATTCGGTATCATTGAACGCGAAGACCGACAACTGCCGAAACATCTATTCTATAACGACATTAATTAATGTTACTCTGAACTATCCATTCTAACCATGGCAGAGAGAGAGAGAGAGAGAGAGAGAGAGGGCGGACAAACTCTCCAACAGAAACAAACTTTTCAACAGCGATCCCATCGACACACTGAGCGTAAATATATATATTGATTGCAATTATTCCCGAATATGTGAGCGTTCATGTGCAAAGGATTAGCATTTCAATTGTTATAATTATCAACTCTGTAGTGACTTCTCAGCTGACCCCCACTTCCCTTTTGTCCACCAAGCCGCGATGCCGGTTTAGCCCACTAGGGCACATTCCCCTATAATTTCCTTGTAACTATATCTACTGTTGCTATGCATTTCTGTGATTACTTAGTTAGTAAATAAATGATTTAAGACAATTGATGTATGGATGACTCATAGTGAAGACTGGGTTCGGGCAGATAACCAACAATTTACGATGTTTGGAATGAGACTAACGTGAGGTAATGAATAATTCATTAATTCAAAGACCAATTGATCAGATATTAAAATATCTGAAAGTTACATTAGGAAAATTATAACTTTGTAATCTGAATATTTTCCTTGGTGCCCCGACTTGCTAGTTAATTACAGTTACATGATTAATTAGTTTAATCATGTAATAATAATTACAGTGTTATTTGATAAAAATAAGTCTTCAGTTTTAATGATGCCAAAGACATGACACTGTTGACACTGTCAGTGATTTATTTAGAATTCAATGCACACTTAACCAGCATGGCTACCACAGCATTCTGCAGCGATATTCCATCCCATCTGGTTTTCGCTTAGTGGGACTATAATTCGTTTTTCAACAGGACAATGATCCAAAACACACCTCCAGGCTGTGTATGGGCTATTTGACCAAAGAGAGTGATGGAGTGCTGCATCAGATGACCTGGCCTCCACAATCACCTGACTTGGACCACAGAGTGAATAAAAAGTAGCCAAAAAGTGCTCAGCATATGTGGGAACTCCTTCAAGACTGTTGGAAAAGCATTCCAGGTGAAACTGGTTGAGAGAATACCATGCAAAGGGTGGCTATTTGAAGGTTCTAAAATCTAAAATATATTTTGATTTGTTTAACACTATTTTGGTTACTACATGACTCCATATGTGTTATTTCATCGTTTTGATGTCTTCAGTATTATTCTACAATGTAGAAAATAGGAAAAATAAATAAAACCCTTGAATGAGTAGGTGTGTCCAAACGTTTGACTGGTGCTGTACATGTAGGTGGGAGGGGGCGAGGGAGAGCTTTGTACGAGTCTCTGTGTGTGGAGTAAAGGTGGTCTAGAGCTATTTTTCCCTCTGCTTGCACATGTGACATGCTGGTAGAAATGAGGTGAAACTGATTTAAGTTTGTGTTATTTCATTGGTTTGTGGTGTTAAATAGACAGCTACAAAAAATATAGATTAAAACTCTCTTGGTAGATAGTGTGGCCTACAGCTTATCTTGAGGTTTGGGCCTGGTCCACGAGCAGCAGGAAACCTTTGTGTCTGACTCATTAAAGAAAACATATTTGTCCAGTTCGAGGGAGCAATTGCTGTTCTGATACCCAGAAGCTCTTTTTGGGCATAAGAGACTGTAGCAGAAACATTATGTATAAAATAAGTTACAAACAATGCGAAAAAACACACAAAATAGCACAACTGGTTAGAAGCCCATAAAACAACAGCCATCACTTCCAACTACTAAATCAGTAGTTGTTTAGTAAACTGTCGGAAACATTCACTTGCTTGACCATGTTGCAGGTGATATAACTGTTTGCTACATGCAATATTTGCTTTGTGGACTTCACCTGACAGATGCTGCTCTCTGGTTTTGTGACGAAACAAACATTATGTGTAGTTGAATTTATTCTGCCACTGTGTGACTGTTGTGTTTTTGTTGTCACGGCCTTATTGATTATCACGGTGGCATATCAACGAATGGGTCATAGAGCAAACAATACAATTATTACAACATAGGTTGTAATATGGCTTTTTTACTGGCTTGGCTTCCCCAGTGATTTGACCCACGCACTGCTACTGTTCATACATATACTGAAAATATATATAAACACAACATGCAACAATTTCAAAGATTTTTCTGTATTACAGTTCATAAACTCTACAAAAAAATAAACGTCCTCTCACTGTTAACTGTGTTTATTTTCAGCAAACTTAACATGTGTAAATATTTGTATGAACATAACAAGATTCAAAAACTGAGACAAACTGAACAAGTTCCACAGACATGTGACAAACAGAAATGGAATAATGTGTCCCTGAACAAAGGGGGGGGGGGGGGGGTTCAAAATCAAAAGTAACAGCATCTGGTGTGGCCACCAGCTGCATTAAGTACTGCAGTGCATCTCCTCCTCATGGACTGCACCAGATTTGCCAGTTCTTGCTGTGAGATGTTACCCCAATGGCCCTAACCCTCACCCTCCGACCCAACAGGTCCCAGACGTGCTCAATGGGATTGAGATCCAGGCTCTTCACTGGCCATGGCAGAACACATTCCTGTCTTGCAGGAAATCACGCACAGAGCGAGCAGTATGGCTGGTGGCATTATCATGCTGGAGGGTCATGTCAGGATGAGCCTGCAGGAAGTGTACCACATGAGGGAGGAGGATGTCTTCCCTGCAACGCACAGCCTTGAGATTGCCTGCAATGACAACAAGCTCAGTCCAATGATGCTGTGACACATCGCCCCAGACCATGACTGACCCTCCACCTCAAAATCGATCCCGCTACAGAGTACAGGTCTCGGTGTAACGCTCATTCCTTTGACTATAAACGCGAATCCGACCATCACCCCTGGTGAGACAAAACCTGCGACTCGTCAGTGAAGAGCACTTTTTCCAGTTCTGTCTGGTCCAGCGACGGTAGGTTTGTGCCCATAGATGACATTGTGCCGGTGATGTCTGGTGTGGACCTGCCTTACAACAGGCCGACAGCCCTGTCTGTCCTGTCTCCCTGTAGTGCTGTCTTAGGCGTCTCACAGTACGGACATTGCAATTTATTGCCCTGACCACATCTGTAGTCCTCATGCCTCCTTGCAGCATGTCTAAGGAACGTTCACGCAGATGAGCAGGGGCATCTAACCCTGGGCATCTTTCTTTTGGTGTTTTTCAGAGTCGGTAGACAGGCCCCTTTAGTGTCCTACGTTTTCATAACTGTGACCTTAATTGCCTACTGTCTGTATGCTTTCAGTGTCTTAACGACCGTTCCATATGTGCATGTTCATTAATTGCTTATGGTTCATTGAACAAGCATGGGAAAGTGTTTAAACCCTTTACAATGAAGATCTGTGAAGTTATTTGCATTTTTACGAATTATCTTTGAAGACAGGGTACTGAAAAGGGAAGTTTATTTTTTCCCTAATTTACAAGGTAATCAGTCAATTTAAAGAAATTAATTCTGCCCTAATCTATGGATTTCACATGACTGGGCAGGGGTGCAGCCATGGGTGGGCCTGGGCATAGGGCATAGGCCCACCCACTTGGGAGCCAGGCCAACCCACTGGGGAGCCAGGCCCAGACAATCAAAATTAGTTTTTCCCCACAAAAGGGCTTTATTTCAGACAGAAATACTCAAAAGATTGTGGCCTTTATTGTCCCGAGTACAAGGTGCACCTGTGTAATTACCATGCTGATTAATAAGCTTCTTGATATGGCACACCTGTCAGGTGGATGGATTATCTTGACAAAGGATAACGTGCACTAAAAGGGATGTAAACAAATTTGTGCACAACATTTCAGATAAATAATATTTTTGTGCATATGGAACATTTCTGGGACCAGTACCTTGCATTTATATTTTTGTTCAGTATACATAAGCTGTAAGGTGGGATGCAAGGTGAATAATCAGTGAAGAAGTTTTGGGTTTAAGAACTGAACATTGAGCAAATGTCAATCTCAGTTAATTTACGTTACTCAGTGACTTGTTAGCCCACTGAGCTAAAGAATAATCGTAAGGCCTAGGAGCTAACAGGAGTGGTAAAGGAGTGGTCACGTCAGTAAAAACAAAGTAATTTCAATTCCAAAATAAACTCACTCAATTGAGTAAAGGGTTCATTCTTGCCATTTATACTTTTATTGATTTTTCCATAACAGAAACAAACCAGGAAGGCAGCACAACAACACTAAGATAAATTGTACCCAGATCTCATCAATCCCCATTTTCCAGGAGGCTGTGCCCTGGTTCCTGTGTGCTGTGCTGTGCTCTGTACCCTACTCCCAGGTGGGCTGAAAGTAACAGAACGCTTGGCCCCGTTCACCAGCCGTTACAGCTGTCCCACTCCACCGCTACAGAAGCATTTAAAGGTCAACTCTGACAGAATACTCCTCATAGGCCAATAAATCCTCAAAGGGGATGTGTTACTACTGTAATACTGTAGGAACCGTATGTGTACTGTACCCTGGCTTTGGCTTTAAATGTTTTATCATTTCATAAGGTTTTATATGTGTTGCTTTATAACGATAAACAAATACAATCTGTACAGATGCAGGATATAATTTGCTTGAAGCTTCTAAAGTTTGTAATTTCCACTTTAAAATTTCCCTAACTAAAAATGTATCAACCCCTACACAAATGTCCATTAATTATAATCCACACAATAATTCACATTTCCTGTTGCTGCAGGATTATTTTCCTGCTGTTGGAATTAAGATCAAACATCTGTAAAGAAACGTTAATTGAATTGCCATTTTCCTTCAAGAGTGGCTTAATATGTTTTATACAGTAGATAAAACATTTTAAGGAAGGAAGGACACTACTGTACAAACATAGGTACAGCTACACACACACTGCATGTGTCTTTATACACTTTATACAACATAGGTGTTTATGAGATATAATACTGCAATGAATTGTTCTTCATAATTCAGTGCTCCGGTTATTCTCTCCCTAGTGTCTCTCTCTCTGCTCCAGCCCGGATCACTGCACTCTGTGTGTCCTGGGTGGGGATGGAGGGATGGTGGGCTGAAAGGTGGAGGGCTGGAGGGTGGGAGGGAAGAAATGAATGGTGGGAAGAGGGAGTGAGACAGAGGGGTAGAAGGAGGGAGAAATGAGAGAGAAGGGTGGGAAAGGGAGAGAGGGTGAAGAGGGGAGGGTAAATAGGTGGGAGAGGGGGGAGAGATAGAGAGTGAGAGAGGGTGGGAGCTGTGCTCCAGCTGCTCCAGGGCCTCGCCAGAGGAGTGTGCCCTTGGGCTGCCCTCGTCTCTGACGTACTCACAAACAAACGCACACAGACACACTCACACACATGCACACACTCGATCGTTCATTCACTCTCACACACAGCCACATGTATGAGCACACACCATCTCTTCGTCACACTCACACGCAAGCAGTGATAGGAGGCTCCAGTCTCAGACAGCTCATCAGGGATGCAGCAGAGCCCCTGTCTACAGAGACAGACAGAGAGACAGAGAGAGAGAGAGAGAGAGAGAGAGAGAGATTTTCTATTGAGGCAAAGAGAGGAAAGAGACAGACGCCTCTGTGATTAACTGGGTCTGTGTGCTTGTTTGCATCTGTTTTGTAACAGCAAATCAAAGGCCATACAATTGTTCAGGCTATATGTGTACTGTAGGTGTCATCTACAAAACATTTGTTTCACAGCAATGGTTTTAAATTCAAACACCTATAGTAGGAGGCTGACTGTGAAGGCTGCTGAGGGGAGGACGGCTCATAGTAATGGCTGGAACGGAGCAAATGGAGTGGCATCAAACACCTGGAACCCATGTGTTTGATGCATTGATACCATTCCATTCATTCCCATCCAGTCATTACCACGAGCTCGTCCTCCCCAATTAAGGTGCCATCAACCTTCTGTGGTGGGTAACTGTGCCACTGTGTGTTCTTCCTCGGGTATTCATTGAGATAATAACTATAAGTCATTTTGGACCCTATTAGCCTGTAGAGATAACGTAGAGATAACGTGACCACCCCCAACAGTTGAAAAACACTTTAAGTGAAGTGTGAATAAAAAAGTGTTCAGGTATAGCCAGAATATGAACACACGAATCAATGAAGGGACATGACTGCCAATGCGCTCATCTTTTTATTGCACAACAATGACTCATTTTGTTAGGAACGCTTTAACAACATTTCCACCAACCGACAGACCAGCTTATTGAGAGAGACCAGAGCCTGGCTCTGAGTTCTGGACCAGCTGAGAGAGAGAGAGTGTAGGACAGCCGTATACCCTGTCCCAAAGCCACCTTTAGGTCCTACCCCTATTGCACGTATGTTCATCTGAAAGGATTGGGTAGGTGGAAGTATTGTGGTGGAAGTTCCAGCAAGCCTATCAAAGGAAAGAGTGGAGCTATTACCATATTGAGTACATCTATCCACTCCTTGCAGATAGTCACTATATGTGAAGTACTTAGGAGTAGGGGTTATTGGTCAGTTTGGGGTTGGACAGCTAGATATCAGCTCAGACAGAGTACAGTATGGAGTTCAGTGGAGCGTTACAATACTTGAACCCTTACAGACCCAAACACAAGCTGAACCTGAGGGGCTTTAAGACAACCTCAATGGGGAGCGACAAACATTGAGTGACAACGAGATACATTTATTTTGTTTTTTCATTGCCAGATGAGGATAAACCCACAGTGGCTGGAATATAGAATTCCACTTGAGTTCTGAGAACCTTTGTACTGGAACCACTGTTAGGAAGGCTAGCTGCAGTGATGTAGAATCTCTTTTGTCAAAAGATTCCAAAATAAACTGCTTTTTCAGATGGCAGCTCTCAGATTGCAATTGTGTCTGTTTCTGCTTGAATGGGCCTGAAGATCTAGCTTGGTGTTCTCAAGTGGGACCAACAATGTAGAAGGAAAGGCACAGGTACACACACGCACACACGCACGCACGCACACACGCACACACACACAAACACACACACTATACAGAGAGTCCTAAAGCAGAGAGAAGGCTTAGATAAGCAGGCTACAGTAGCTACAACACTAAGATATAATAATTGTCAGACTTGTTGACATTTTAAATAATTGTAGTTGGTTACACAGAAATGTCTACATTTGAAGGTCCCACAAGGAATTATCAACCAAACATCCCCTCTAGGTCAGAAGCAAATACATTGGTTAGTCAAACAGACAGATATGAGAAACAGGAATCAAGCTTGGTCCTGCTGCTGCTCCCCTGGTCTTCAGATGAACAGTTTTGGGGTGTCCATTTTCATTTGAATGATTCTTGATTTGAGTTCAGTTGTCCACAAACACTGTTTGTTGTCTGAGGTGATATCTAGACTGCGTAAACTCCACGAAAAAGCTTGTTTTGAGTTCACCCTCTCATTGTAGAAAATGTTGGGATTACACCAGATTGTGGTACAAACACGACAATGTGCCCCCATAACTCTGTGTATGTCACACATACAGTAGATGAGTAGAGTACAGAGCGCATGGTGTTTGAAGGCTCAAACCAACAAAAATGTGTAATTTTGTGTTTCCCAAACCAGGGAAATTGATATATACTGACATTGTCATTTTAATTCAGCAGTACTAATCTTTAGCTAACATTTGTACATATATTGCAAGTTGAAAATAAAAACACATATTTGCATTTCTACAAGCATGTACATACCACAAAAATAGACTATGTGGAAACTAGATATACAAGGCACAAGGTACAGTATATGCTGTCCTTGTGCATTAGGGCAAACTGTAAACAAAAACAACAACAAAACAAACAAAAAATACTTATCGAAACAGAAACAGAAAATACACTGATATGCTAAGACATCAACACTAAGGTTTTCAGTACCCTTAATATCTTTCAGATCTGGTACGGCAAGAAGTTGAGATTTTAAACTGAGATAACCGTCTCTCAATAATCGTTGGTTGGTTGCAAGCATATGTGGGGAATCTCACTTGCATTCCATTGCAAGTCTCTTTTTCACAGAGAACAAAAGCAACAGTAAATGAACAGTGAGACTTTACTCGAATACGCCATCTTAAAACCTGCATAACACTGTCTTATACATAACAGATGCAAGGGACTCAAGAACATTCACTGAGGTGTCATTCGTTGATCAAGAGTCATGCTGGGTGCATGGGAACTCTTGCACAGAAACAGAGATGATATTGTCTGAACATAGCAATTTTTTCTCTGCCCTTCTTTTTTTCACTGCAGGTGGACAATCATTAAAATCTTTACAAATAATATCAGCACAGTCCTTGTAGCAGCTTAGTAGGGCAAACTCGGGTATTAGCACATACAAGGAATAGGTAAGAGGACCAATTGATTGCAATGACACAGCATTGAAGCGCACAACTGGAGTTCACTCATTTGGACTTAACTCCTTCATAATTGTATAGGCATTTTGCCATGCACTTTTCCCATTGGAGAAAACAAGCAGTCATTATAGTAATATGTTGGGGACTATGATCTGACTTAAAATATGTGACAGTTAAAAATGATAGGCTCAAAGCATTAGATTTTGATATGTGGCTCAGAATATAAGTGATAAACTTGTCTATAATAATAATTGCTATCAAGTGATCCAGAACTTATGTGAAATTGAGGTCAAATCAATAGTGAACCAATAAGGGATCAATAAAACCATACAGATGTACAGTAACTGTAGCGAGGTCAAATCAATAGTGAACCAATAAGGGATCAATAAAACCATACAGATGTACAGTAACTGTAGCTAGGTCAAATCAATAGTGAACCAATAAGGGATCAATGAAAGCATACAGATGTGGGATCTTAATTTGACCCTGCTTCTCACAGCAGGAAAATAATCCTTCAGCAACACAAAAATGTAATTATTATGTGTATTATAATTAATGGATTTTTTTGTAGGTGTTTTTCGTTAGGGAAAATTGTCTGAAATTTTAAAGTGGAAATTACAAACTTTAGAAGTATTTTTAAACCTTGAATACACTACAATTTGCATTTCCTGTTGCCCAGGAATATTATCTGCGACAACAGTGGGATCAAATTAAGATAGCAGATCTGTATATCTTTCCGGAAAGGTGGTAAACCTGAGTGAAATGTCCATCATCATGAAAGTTCAAAGCTTCAAAAAAAAGTCAGAAATGGTACGACGACTCAGCTGCCAATTTTCTCCCAGATTTTCCCCAAAGACATTATTAGATTAACCAGATGTGACCGTTGTAAAAGACTGAAGCAGTGATTTCCCCTTTGCATTAAAAGGTCATAATGTGACACAATGTGCTTAATGTTGAGCTCAATTTTGCTGTGTTGCTGTTTTGCTTCTCAGTGACAAACTGAAAATGGTTTCAACTCTCTGTCCTACATCCAATCATTTAAAAAAGTGTATTGTCTTGTCATAGAACAGAGAATGGGGTAACACACAGTTTACATAAAGAACACACCCAGACCAGAGAAGCAATAAACCTAAGAAACATAGCACAAACATTCAGCGACACAATCTCCCTTCGCATCGTCACCCAGAATAATTTCGGTCCTTGTATTTACATGGCAGTTTATTTCTGATTAGCTGTCTTCCCCCTCATATGGCATACATTCAGCAAGAGAAGGCTTTGAAGTACACCGGGATTAGAATCATTCGAATATTTAGAATCAATGTCACAACCCGCCACAACCATGAATTTTGAAAACTAAATAGGATTGTTGAAGAATAAATAATTTTCGTACAGACATTCTTAGAGTTTGAGATTCGAAGGAGCTGTATCACATACTACACCAAAAACACACAGGTGAAGACATACTTTCCTCCTCTGCCCCACAACATTTCCCATTGGCATGCATTCTGTCAATTACTTAGTCTTTCTTTACAACATACAATATTACTTTAAATGGACTTTAAAGTGACAGTTTGGGGGAGTTGATTTCCATAACTCCATTCCGGAATCCTCAGGTGACCATGAACCAGTTTGAAACCAGTTTGCCTCATTTGATCCACAAAATAATTACATCCACTCACTTCCTCTGATATTTTTGGTTAAGATAACAACGTGGTCACTGGATTACAATAACACAACATGTGAAGCCACGGCAGCTGCTGGATTTTTTAAGGTTTCACAGTAAAAATAAAGAAATTAGTTACCTGTACAGCATATGTCTATACATTTTATATATATATTTAAATATATAGGCGGGGTAAAAGTATTGCAGAATTATATTGCATGTATTAATCAATAAACCTGGACGAAAACAAGCAAGTATACAGTATGGGTTGTTTGCGATGGTTCTTTTTGATAAAGCTCAAATGATTTACCACCATTTTTGCCTCCAGGGTCACAATCAGTATATTTCTGCTGACATGACAAGTGGATATCTTTCCAGACACATTTAGTTGGGCAGAGAAGCTGGGAAATATTGCCTGTGCCATTGCCAGCAAATCCAACCAACCAGGCCTGACAACACAGTGTAAAGATATGAGTACACAAGTCAGCTCTCTTGGAAAAACAGAATGGAACCAAAAACATTCATACCAACTCACGCACGCACACACACACACACACACACACACACACACACACACACACACACACACACACACACACACACACACACACACACACACACACACACACACACACACACACACACACACACACACACAACACACAACACACAACACAGACACACACACACACACAACACACAACACAGACACACACAAACCAAATATATGGCTTCTAAACTTGGAATCAAGGCAGTTGAATAAATGGCATTTTCTTCTATATTTCTTTTTTAGTTGATACAGACACAACCAAACTTTGTGTTTAAGCTCAACTTTGGTTTGGAGTAATTACAATGAAGATATTACCTTTCCGTATTTTTTTTTTTTAAACTATTTTAACTATTTACACATCGATGTAAGATCGACCAGCGGTCTAAAACACTACCTTCACTACTATTTTAAACAATATGAAGAGCAATGTATTTATTTTGCTACAACAGCGTTTACAGAAAAAAGGACACCTAAAAACACATTCTGAAAGCGTAAAATGTCATCATTGTCATTTGATTCAAGTCCCTGATTTTGCGTTTTTAAGTCCAGCTCCTGCTAGATTGCATTGTATGGATTCTACACAGTATGCAACAGTTACATTAATGATGTTGTTTCTCAATATCTTTACAATAAAGACAGCAATATAGGTGTTTGGAAGCAGAGTGTAAGGGGTGATACTAAGACTACAGGTGCTGGCATAGTAGAATAGTCCAGTCCCACCTTTGTTAAACTAGTGTAATTGTTTCGACTCTCCAAGTCACACGAGCCAAAGAGTTCCTCTTTCCTCTTTGTTGACTCCGACCGACACACAGGACATTCAGGTAGAATGACTGACGGTGTGGCCCCATATGAAGCCAGCCAGGTCAGTAAGGAAGCCGACCAGTCAGGTCATCCAGACAGAGATAAACAGACGTTTAGATTCACCCATGTGAAGAAGGCCTCTCTCCTGCAGCTCTCATAGGGTCACAAGTTGGAAGACAGCCGGTTCCGGGCTGAGTCTAACTCCGGTATGCTAACGATCGAATCCTTCTTAGGAGCTCCAGGGGCCGGGAGCCCCGACCCAGCCGCCGCTGCAGCCGCCCCCATCCCGGGTGCTCCTCCTGGGGGAGGAGTGGAGGCGAAGGCCACCCGCTGTGGAACTCCCGCGGGTCTCCCCCCAACCTGGACCCCAACCCCAGAGGGCCCAGGCTGGCTGGGGTGAGTGGGCTGAGGGGGGCCGATGGAGGTGGAGGAGGCATGGGTGGATGGTTGGGTAGATTGGGGAGGGCTGGGGCCGGCAGGAGGGGTTCCATCCTGAGGGAGGGAGAGCTGGGAGGCGGAGAGGACACGGGCATCTTGGCTAAGGGTGCCTGAGTGGAGCGAGTGGGTGCTTTTGTGTGAGGAGGGCCTCTGGATGGTGTGCGTGGGGCTGGGAACGTGGTGCTGCACCAGGGACAGCTGAGACCCAGACGGCCCCGCTCCCCCCATGTACTGGAATGTCCGTCCTGGATGCGCCAGAGGGCTCTGGACTGGTGGGCTGGAAATAGCCGACCCAAACACTCCTGTTGCATGAGCCATCTGTGGTGGCTGGGACTGGAGAGGAGATGCGGAAACAGGGCTCTGTGACAGGCTATGGACCACCTGGAACCTCCGCAACATACGGGGGGACTGCAGCGTCCCTGACCCTGACCCAGACGCTGACCCTGGCCCTATCGGACCTGGCCCCATCCCCATCCCCATCGGCCCCATCCCCGGCATCCCCATTCCCCCCATCGGCCCCATCCCCATTCCCCCCATCGGCCCCATCCCCTGGGGGCAGAAGCTCATGGCCACAGCCTGCTGGAGGCTGGCGAGGGCCCCGACCCCGGATGGGCCTGCGGGGGAGAACATGCCCCCAGGGACGGAGGATGTCATGGACATGGTGCGGGGCCTCTGGAGGTCCACCAGCTTGACCATCTCACGGTCGTACTTAACAATCTCCTGGATCATCTCATTCTCATGGTTGTTGAAGACGCCGGAGTTGAGGTCGTGCTGCACTTTGTGCATCAGAATGGAGTTCTTCTTGCCTGTGATGGAGTGAGGAGGAGGATAAAAGTAGAACTTGATGAGGATGAGGTAGAGGAAGAGGAGAACAAGGGAGGAGGAGGAACACTGAAGGTATTTTCTATCCTTCAAACTAGGAATATTGTTTTTGCAAGAAGCAAAAGAAGCAGTGTCACTTCATCAAGGAAAAGAGTCACCCATTTTGAATGTTATATCATTTTTATGCATCCCTGAGCGATGTTCCATCGATTCCGGTGTCATTTAATGTTTTTGTGTGTTCCTGAGCTATTGTTGTTTAAGCAGGCAGAAATACAGCCGGTATGACAAGTTTTGCATTATATAATGAATATCGCACATAGATAACTAAATAACATTCAAAATGGGTGAGTCTTTCCTTTGTCCTGTTTAGAGCATGCTGAAGCAACCCCATAACTCAGGTCAATGCTCGGGCTAGAGTTATCTTTCATAGATAAGTTTGCATCTGCTATTTCTAAGAGGGAGTCTAACATAAAAGGTCAAATAAAGATGTGTTTATGTGATAGCAATACATAATAATAGGGTAAGATGTGAAGATGAATTCTCAATAAAGACAGTGTCACGCCCGAAGTCTGGTTTTATCCTCTACTCCCCTGTGAAAATAACAGGTGCAACCACTTGATACATCTGGCCCAGTCACTATTGATTGGACCACTGCTGTGTCTGGCAAACAGTGGGGAATGCAGCATCTGTGGAACCACCTGGCTACCACTAGCGCGGAAAACTACTATCACACAGGTAGTTTATTGTTCTCTTTCTAGGAAGAGAAGCAGTACAACTAGGGCCCTATTTGACTACTTTAAAATGCATCCTTCTTTCTTAGTTCCCTTGGGAAGTAATCACTGATCTAACACAAATGGATTGTTGAAAGTTCACGGATCTACTACTGTCAGTTCAGTGATTACTCTAAGGCAGGGAGTGAGGAAGCTGCATTAGTACTGGGCCCAGAGCTCTCTTCAGTACCTATGCGGTCCAGTCGGTCAATGGCCACGGTCTCAAAGGCCCGTCTCATCATGGGATACTCTTCCAGCACCTCATTAAAGTTGTCCACAGACAGGGAGTAGAGACGGCAGTACGTCTCCGCTCTGACGCTGGCCGTACGCCGACCCCGCGTCAGCAAACAGATCTCTGATAGAGGGAGACAGGGTCAGGAAACACAGAGATAGAGCAAAATGTCTCAGAGATACAATATATTCATGTTCTATTTCATTATCTGTAAAATATACCATAGAAACCACCCATTATCTGTTCCACTACCAGTTGTTTGGGATTGTGGTACACTTCCAATAAAGTTGTGCTAGTTTTCACACATGAAAACCCACAAAGCAGTGGGTATTCTGCTCCAGAATACTCCAGTGATCTCATTATGTCTAAATATTAATTGTTCACTGAATGAAATGAAAGTCTGTGTGTATTGTGGTTCAGGCCCATACCTCCAAAGTAGGAGCCATCAGAGAGCTTCATTCCCAGGGTTCCCTTGGTGATAACGTTACAGACTCCGTGCTGGATAAAGTACATCTTCTTGCCAATGGTGCCCTCTCTGATGATGTAATCACGAGGCTGGAAGACCTCAAAGCGGAGCATGATCAGCATGGCTGTCACAAAGTTGGGCTCTGCGTTGGCGAACAGCGGCATGGACGCCACCAGCTTACGGCAGTTGAAATTGACAATTTCCTGATGATTGGATAGACAAAGTTTGTTAGTAAAATATTTCAAAAACGCTATATCCACCAATTATTCACATTGATGTTTTTTCTTTAGAAATGATTGCTTATGGGTACATTCATGTGTGTGTCAAATATTACTGTTCTCAGATTTTTTATTAATAAGATATTCGATGTGTATGAAAATGTTTTATACCATTGGTTAGCTGGAATGGAATGTTTGTATCCTGTATATTTGACCTGTGTATGAATGCACTTATAGTAAGTCTCTCTGGATGAGAGCATCTGCTAAATGACTAAAATGTTAAATGTTACACATACAGGTCTCACATTATTGTATTTATAATATCGTTGTAACATTTCTATATTTCTTCGTTCATTTCTTAGAATTTGGGGGATTTGTATGTATTGTTTAGTAATGACAGGTATTATTTCAGTGTTGGAGCTAGAAATATAAGCATATATAAATGTTTTATATTGATGTCATACATTTAGCATTTGACTGTGTAAAACCTAGCAGTACTACTTCTTTTTCTGAGAGTGAGTATAGCATTTTGCAACAAAAAAAACATGATTATATGTCTCTCTGAAATAAAACCATCAAGTGATGGATTCTAAACAAATACATGTCTGTCATTAAACCATGCCATGATTAGATAGAGAAAAAACACACAAATCTCTTTCATTATTTCTTTCAACAATAAAAGCTAATTTCCCAGCATTTCTGAAAATGGATATATATCGTTTTGGAAGGAAATAGTTGAAACGTTTTTAAATGGTTGTGTGTGTTTGTGTGTTCATGGCGTGCCTGTTTAGGTAGGAACTCAGAGACCCACCTCTCTGAGTGGTTCGTTCAGTTCCTCTAGGATGCTGTCTTCATCAAACATCTTCCCCTGGTACCGGTGCTCATAATAGTCATGGATTTTCTGTCGGAAGTCGGATGGCAGCTTGTGGAAGGACATGTACTGCTCCACTTGTTTGTACTGTAGAGAGAAATAAAGTCAATGTGCTATCTAGAACCAGAAAGGGTTCTATCTAGAACCAAAAATGGTTATTCGGTTATCCTTATAGGAGAACCCTTTGAAGGACCCTTTTTGGTACCAGGTAGAACCATTTTGAGTTCCAAGTAGAACACATTCCACAGAGGGTTCTACATAGAACCCAAAATAGTTCTACCTGGAACCAAAAAGGGTTCTACTTCGAACCAAAAAGGGTTGTCCTATGGGGACAGCTGATTAACTATTTGTATCTAAGAGTGTAGAGCTTAAACTGACTCTATGGAGTGGTTCAACCATTCCATCATGAAAAAAAGGGAGACCCATTACTAGCGATTTTTAGTCTAGGACTAAGTCTACTCTGTCTGGGAAATCAGCTCCGAAAGCTATGCATTTCTAAATCAATGGAATGTATCAGGTGGTGTATAACTGGCATGGTGTTTGATCCCAACCCTCCTCAGGATGCCAGTCTGCCAGTCAGGAAGACATAGATGTGGTTGTAAAGCTGTTGAGCTGTGGGAGATGGAGAGATTCCTCTGTGCACTTTTATGTCAGCATTCGTGCAGTTCAGCCCACGTCAAACAGGGAAGCTGTCTCGTAAACATGTCACTCCACACAGCACTCATAAAGCCTTCACAAACATAACACAGGCCTGGGTCTTAACTGGCCCTGACACGTCAAAACCCACACACATACTGGCAGACAGACAGACAGACAGACAGACAGACAGGCAGACAGACAGACAGACAGACAGACAGACAGACAGACAGACAGACAGACAGACAGACAGACAGACAGACAGACAGACAGACAGGCAGACAGACAGACAGGCAGACAGACAGACAGACAGACAGACAGGCAGACAGACAGGCAGACAGACAGACAGACAGACAGACAGACAGACAGACAGACAGGCAGACAGACAGACAGACAGACAGACAGACAGACAGACAGACAGGCAGGCAGACAGACAGACAGGCAGACAGACAGACAGACAGACAGACAGGCAGACAGACAGGCAGACAGACAGACAGACAGACAGACAGACAGACAGACAGACAGACAGGCAGGCAGGCAGGCAGACAGACAGACAGACAGACAGACAGACAGACAGACAGACAGACAGACAGACAGACAGGCAGGCAGACAGACAGACAGACAGGCAGACAGACAGACAGACAGACAGACAGCTGAATTAACTGTTTTCCTTCCCTTCTTTCTCAAACCATTAAACATTTACAAAAACAGAATCTCTCATAATTTCAGAGAAAATAGTATAAACTATGCAAATCTAGAATGTGAACACTTACAAACACCTTACTGATTGTAATATATAATAATTTATGCCATTTAGCAGATGCTTTTATCCAAAATGACTTACAGTCATGACTGCATACATTTAACATATGGGTGGTCCAGGGAATCAAACCCACTACCCTGGGGTTACAAGCACCATGCTATACCAACTAAGCTACATACTAAGGTCTAGTAATAGAGTGTTAATAACTGCCTTATTCATGATTTACTACTAGACAGGAGCACCATACAGGTTTACCATACCCCATTTGACCCTCCGCTTTCATCTCTGCCACATCCACCAAGAAGAAGCCATATAATTCTAACAAGCTCGGTTGAATAATTCAAAGGCAAAATAAGGAAGTGAAGTCTCCCATGGGTGATGAAAGCTTTGCTTCCCTAACTTATGCTGTTACATAATGAGATGCTGCGTCAGTGCTGCTGCTCTCGGACAGGCAGGCTGAACTGAAGCTGTGGTGGCATAGGTGGGTGTTGCTGACGTAGTGTGTGTGGGTGTTGCTGACGTAGAAACAGCCCAGGACCTGCTGGTGATGCTGATAGGCTAACCATCATAACAACAGAACCTGCTGGTGATGCTGATAGGCTAACCATCATAACAACAGAACCTGCTGGTGATGCTGATAGGCTAACCATCATAACAACAGAACCTGCTGGTGATGCTGATAGGCTAACCATCATAACAACTGAACCTGCTGGTGATGCTGATAGGCTAACCATCATAACAACTGGACCTGCTGGTGATGCTGATAGGCTAACCATCATAACAACAGAACCTGCTGGTGATGCTGATAGGCTAACCATCATAACAACTGAACCTGCTGGTGATGCTGATAGGCTAACCATCATAACAACTGAACCTGCTGGTGATGCTGATAGGCTAACCATCATAACAACTGAACCTGCTGGTGATGCTGATAGGCTAACCATCATAACAACTGAACCTGCTGGTGATGCTGATAGGCTAACCATCATAACAACAGAACCTGCTGGTGATGCTGATAGGCTAACCATCATAACAACAGAACCTGCTGGTGATGCTGATAGGCTAACCATCATAACAACTGAACCTGCTGGTGATGCTGATAGGCTAACCATCATAACAACTGAACCTGCTGGTGATGCTGATAGGCTAACCATCATAACAACTGAACCTGCTGGTGATGCTGATAGGCTAACCATCATAACAACTGAACCTGCTGGTGATGCTGATAGGCTAACCATCATAACAACTGAACCTGCTGGTGATGCTGATAGGCTAACCATCATAACAACTGAACCTGCTGGTGATGCTGATAGGCTAACCATCATAACAACTGGACCTGGTGAGGATGGATCAGTCATTGCCTGTGTCTGAAATAGTACCCTTTGCCTATTTAGTGCACTACTTTTGACCAGGGCTCATAGGGCTTTGGTCAGAAGTAGTGCACTATATGGGGAATAGGTTGCCATTTTTGACACAGCCACTGTTCCCATTGTGGTGAGACCATAGAAATGGAATAAGTAGAATGGAGTAGTTGTAACATAGAAACCAGTATTTCTATTATTTACAGGATTTCTATGGTACCACCTCATGTACAGATTATACAAATAAAACATGATGTTCAGTTGAACAACTTGAATAGTGGTATCCCAGAGCTAAACATGTGAATTCCAATGAGTATTTGAAGTGGATAATGGTACTGTAATACCCACACCTACTGCTACTCCCAGTTTGAGCATCAACCATATCCCTCTTTGCCTTCTCTGATTGGTGGGTGATGTAGAGGTCATGGGTCAAACCTATCCCCAGGGATTTAGACTCTTAAGTACAGGAGAATGAAGCAACAAAACACTATCTGTTTGGCTGCTGATTGGCTTAAATAGCTGCGGTTTAATGACCTGCTTTTGAAAAACATGTCCAGGTGCCAGATGGATTTTTACAACCTGACAGCTCTCCGATGTTTTTGAGAAATGAGAGAAAAGGTTAGCCAATGAGCCACAGCGCTCGGAGGGGGACTGACAAACATCCAAAGAGGGTCAAAATGACACCCATTTTCTGTGTCACTTTGATTGGTCCATATGCTGCAGCTAAACAGTGTGAGAGATGTAGCCTAAACATTGGCATTCATGGATTTCTGTTTAGCACTTGGTGGTGGAATAGTTCTCCATTCACTATTGACTGCATGATGGACAATGTTCTATCACTTTTACTTCTACCCAGGGGCCTACAATGGGGTACAAACCGTGTCTGACACTATTTATCCCTTACAGTTAAACACAAAAATAGTAAAAATTAAATGAAAGTAAATGGAAATAGATATGTCATAGCGATTATCAATTCATCACTCATGATGTTGAAGCTGAACACAACCCCCCGGTCTGCTCCAGTGACACAAGTGACATCAGTGACACTTATACGTCTCTGCAGCATCTATCTTTAAAGCTGTTTCATCTCAACCCCCCCATGGACTCCCCTTTTCCCTCTCCTCTCTACCCTTTCCTCTCCCCTCAGTCCTCGCTCCTCACCATGAGGAATTCTAATTTGGGTTCAGTGCGGGCAGCATTTTCAGATATATAATTAATTCACTGCATTCCGGCCTAAATCACTTCATTATAATACATAGCACATCTAGCAGTGAGTGAGAGGCTGATGACAGCCAAGTCAAAGCCTGTCTCCCTGTCTCCCATCCCGCCAGAGAAGATGTGAGCAGAGGTAAAACAACATCAAAGTCACTACTGCTGTGTTAATTGGATTTCTATGGAATCAGAAACACACTGAGAGTGACTCTGAGAGAGCTAATGTCCATGGGATGTTGGCCTGTGCAAGTCTTACATTTTGTTTTACATTTTCCTCCATTGAATGTCTGAATACGTTTACGTATATCTATGAGCTACCGTCTTTAAAAAGGATTTGGCTGTCCCCATAGGATAACCATTTCTGGTTTCAGGTAGAACTATTTTGGGTACCATGTAGAACCCTCTTTGGAAAGGGTTCTACAGGGAACCCAAAAGGTTTTTACTTGGAACCCAAAAGGGTTCTTCAAAGGGTTCTCCTATGAGGACAGCTGAAGAACCCTTTTAGGTTCTAGATAGCACCTTTTTTTTCTAAAAGTGTACATACTGATATTTAAACCTCTATATACAGTAAGAACTAATGGTGGTCACAGTAGATCTTAACTCAGTCTGAGTAATGGAGGTGGTCAGAGACTTGATTTGTGTCTGAGAGAAGACAGCCCACATAAAAAAAGACTACAGTTTAGAATCCTATAATAAACTGTAGTAAACTGTAGAATACTACACTGAGTGTACAAAACATTAGCAACATCTTCCTAATATTTAGTTGCACCCACTTTTGCCCTCAGAACAGGATCGATTCGTCAGGACATGGACCACAAGGTGTCAAAAGCGTTCCACAGGGATGCTGGTCCATGTTGACTCCAATGCTTCCAACAGTTGTATCAAGTTGGCTGGATGTCCTTTGGGTGGTGGACCATTCTTGATACATATAGGAAACTGTTTAGTGTGAAAAACACAGCAGCGTTGCAGTTCTTGACACAAACCAGTGCACCTGGCACCTATAACCATAACCCGTTCAAAGGCACTTCAATATTTTGTCTTGTCCATTCACGCTCTGAATGGCACACATACACAATCCATGTCTCAATTGTTTAAAGGCTTAAAATTCCTTCTTTAACCCGTCTCCTCCCCTTCATCTACACTGATTCAAGTGGATTTAACAAGTGACATCAATAAGGGATCATAGTTTTCACCTGTCAGTCTATGTCATGGAACTAGCAGGCCTTCTTAATGTTTTGTACACTCACTGTAGTATCCATTGACCCTGTGTAGTACTTAAAGCAAATCAAAGTGCGCCGAATACAACAGTGAAATGCTTACTTACCAATGGTGCGAAAAAAAGGTATGTGTGTGTGTGTGTGTATGTGTGGGTGTGTGTGTGTGTGTATGTGTGTGTGTGTGTGTGTGTAGGTAAGAAAATAAATAAAACAACAGTAAAAAGACATTTGAAAATAAGAGTAGCAAGGCTATATACAGACACCTGTTAGTCAGGCTTATTGAGGTAGTACGTACCTGTAGGTATTGTTAAAGTGACTATGCATATATGATAAACAGAGAGTAGCAGAAGCGTAAAAAGAGGGGTTGGCGGGTGGTGGTACACAATGCAGATAGCCCGGTTAGCCAATGTGCGGGAGCACTAGTTGGACGGGCCAATTTAGGTAGTATGTACATGAATGTATAGTTAAAGTGACTATGCAAATAAGATAAAGAGAGAGTAGCAGCAGCATTAAAGGGGGGTTGGGGAGGCACACAATGCAAATAGTCTGGATAACCATTTGATTACCTGTTCAGGAGTCTTATGGCTTGGGGGTAAAAACTGTTGAGAAGCCTTTTTGTCCTAGACTTGGCACTCCGGTAGCGCTTGCATGCGGTAGTAGAGAGAACAGTCTATGACTGGGGTGGCTGGGGTCTTTGATAATTGTTAGGGCCATCCTCTGACACCGCCTGGTGTAGAGGTCCTGGATGGCAGGCAGCTTTTCCCCAGTGATGTACTGGGCCATGCGCACTACCCTCTGTAGTGCCTTGCGGTCGGAGCCCGAGCAATTGCCGTACCAGGCAGTGATGCAACCGTATGGGATGCTCTCGATGTTGCAGCTGTAGAACCTTTTGAGGATCTCAGGACCCATGCCAAATCTTTTTAGTTTCCTGAGGGGGAATAGGCTTTGTCGTGCCCTCTTCACGACTGTCTTGGTGTGTTTGGACCAATCTAGTTTGTTGTTGGAGGAATTGTCGGTGAAGCTCTCAACCTGCTCCTCTACAGCCCCGTCGATGAGAATGGGGACGTGCTCGGTTCTCCTTTTCCTGTAGTCAACAATCATCTCCTTAGTCTTGGTTACGTTGAGGGATAGGTTGTTAATTCTGGCACCACCCGGCCAGGTCTCTGACCTCCTCCCTATAGGCTGTCTCGTCATTGTCGGTGATCAGGCCTACCACTGTTGTGTCGTCAGCAAACTTAATGATGGCGTTGGAGTCGTGCCTGGCCATGCAGTCGTGGGTGAACAGGGAGTACAGGAGGGGACTGAGCACGCACCCCTGGGGAGCTCCAGTGTTGAGGATCAGCGTGGCAGATGTGTTGCTACCTACCCTCACCACCTGGGGGCGGCCTGTCAGGAAGTCCAGGATCCAGTTGCAGAGCGAGGTGTTTAGTCCCAGGTTCATGTGTTGAACGCTGAGCTGTAGTCAATGAACAGCATTCTCACATAGGTGTTCCTTTTTTCCAGGTGGGAAAGGGCAGTGTGGAGTGTAATAGAGATGGCATCATCTGTGGATCTGTTTGGGCGGTATGCAAATTAGGGTGGGTCTAGGGTTTCTGGGATAATGGGGTTGATGTGAGCCATTACCAGCCTTTCAAGGCACTTCATGGCTACGGACGTGAGTGCTACAGGTCTGGTGTCATTTAGGCAGGTTGCCTTTGTGTTCTTGGGCACAGGGACTATGGTGGTCTGCTTGAAGCATGTTGGTATTACAGACTCAATCAGGGACATGTTGAAAATGTCAGTGAAGACACCTGCCAGTTGGTCAGCACATGCCCGGTGCACACGTCCTGGTAATCCGTCTGGCCCCGCAGCCTTGTGTATGTTGACCTGTTTAAAGGTCTTACTCACGTCAGCTACGGAGAGCGTGATCACACAGTCGTCCGGAAAAGCTGATGTTCTCATGCATGCCTCAGTGTTGCTTGCCTCGAAGCGAGCATAGAAGTGATTTATCTCGTCTGGTAGGCTCGTGTCACTGGGCAGTTCACGGCTGTGCTTCCCTTTGTAGTCTGTAATAGTTTGCAAGCCCTGCCCCATCCGACGAGCGTTGGAGCTGGTGTAGTATGATTCAATCTTAGTCCTGTATTGACGCTTTGCCTGTTTGATGGTTCGTCGCAGGGCATAGTGGGATTTCTTGTAAGGTTCCGGGTTAGAGTCCCGCACCTTGAAAGCGGCAGCTCTACCCTTTAGCTCAGTACGAATGTTGCCTGTAATCCATGGCTTCTGGTTGGGGGTATGTACGTACAGTCACTGTGGGGACAACGTCCTCAATGACCTTATTGATAAAGCCGGTGACTGATGTGGTGTATTCCTCATGTCATCGGAAGAATACCGGAACATGTTCCAGTCTGTGATAGCAAAACAGTCCTGTAGTTTAGCATCTGCTTCATCTGACCATTTTTTATAGACCGGGTCACTGGTGCTGGAATCAGGAGGATAGAGTTGTGGTCAGATTTACCAAATGGAGGGCGAGGGAGAGCTTTGTACGCGTCTCTGTGTGTGGAGTACAGGTGATCTAGAATTTTTTTCCCGCTGGTTGCACATTTAACATCTTGATAGAGATTTGTTAGAACTGATTTAAGTTTCCCTGCATTAAAGTCTCCGGCCACTAGGAGCGCCGCCTCTGGGTGAGTGGTTTCCTGTTTGCTTATTTCCTTATACAGCTGACTGAACGTGGTCTAGGTGCCAGCATCTGCCTGTGGTGGTAAATAAACAGCCACGAAAAGTATAGCTGAGAACTCTCTAGGCAAGTAGTGTGGCCTGCAATTAACCATAATATACTCTACTTCAGGCGAGCAAAATCTAGAGACTTCCTTAGATTTTGTGCACCAGCTGTTGTTTACAAATATGCACAGACCCCCCCCCCCCCCCCCCTCCCCCTCGTTTTACTGTGCTGTTCTATCCTGCCGGTGCAGCGTGTATCCCGCTAGCTGAAAATCCATGTCGTCATTCAGCCACGATTCCGTGAAGCATAGGATATTTCAGTTTTTGATGTCCCGTTGGTAGGATATTCGTGATCGTACCTCGTCTAGTTTATTGTCCAATGATTGCACGTTGGCGAGTAATATTAACGGTAACGGCAGCTTCCCTAGTTGCCTTCTATGGGTCCAGACGAGGCATCCGGCTCTTCTTCCTCTGCATCGCTTCCTTTTACGAATAATTGGGATGTCTGCCCTGTGGGGTGTTTGGAGAATATCGTGTGAGTCCTGCTTGTTGTTGTTGTTGTTGTTGAAGGAATCTTTGTCTAATCCGAGGTGAGTGATCGCTGTCCTGATATCCAGAAGCTCTTTTCTTCCGTAAGATACGGTTTCAGAAACATTATGTACAAAATAATTTACAAATATTGTGAAAAAAAACACATAATAGCACAATTGGTTAGGAGACCGTAAAACGGAGGCCATCTCCTCCATTTCCGTTATTTCCATCATCCTTAGTTTAGCTAAATGGTATAGCAGTTGTGCGTTCTCAACAGACATTCGGGTGCTGTCGTAAATTCGCTCTGGCTATCTACTCCGATTTCAGAGCACTCTCGTCTGAGTGTACCAGAGCGCAGAATAATGAATTTACGAGTGATCAACACCAGTTGAATATGGCCGGTGTCAGTAAACGTTGGCAAAAACGCGTAATTAAATTGTTGCCAGCAGCACAGTTACAGTCACCAACGCTCTGGATAACATGAAAACTGCCTAACCAGCTCTGCTAGGGCGAGTAAAATGGTCAGAGTGGTCTCATTTTTGTCTGGAAGTAGCTAGCAAGCTAGCCAATGTTAGCTTGGGGGCTTGACTGCCGTTGTAAGGTCAGAACGCTCAAATCAACCCAACTCCTGGGCCAGAGCATCCAGTGTCCACTGCGAGAGCGAAACACCCTGAATTTAACAAACGGACAATCTGACAAGGCTCTGAATTTACGAGTGCACACTGGCACTCCACATTGAATGAACACACCCAATGTCATAAAATGTCTAACTAGTCATGTGTTATGCTAACTAGCTAGCAAGAGGTTGCATAGCAACAGCATCAACTTCCGGTAGACAGGCGAAGAGCTAGTACGCTCAACTAAAAGCATACTGTTCCTTTACAGAATACTAAAATGAACTAATAGTATATAGTATGCAGTATATACTCATAAGTATGTAGTATACAGTATGTTAGTATGGTTATTGGAGCACAGCTCATGTATTGTGTTCTCTACTGTTTCTAGAAAAGTGCAGAAGCGCTGAACCATCCGTTCAGACCCCAGTCTACCTACCTACAGGTTATGGAAATGTTGCATTTTTAGTATTTCTTCAGTAGGTTTCCTGAAGGAGAAGGCCTGCACTTCTATGTCAAAGACAATCAATCAAAAACACTACAGTAAATACTACAGTAATGTCCGCAAAAACATTACTGTAAATACTACAGTATACTACAGTCAGCAAAGATATTACATGAATTACTATGGTATATACTACAGTTTTCTTTTAATACATCATTTATACTATAATTAACTGTAAATACTACAGTATACTACAGTAAAAACACTGCAGTGAATATTATAGTATTTATACCATAGTATACTATAGTCATTTTTTTGTGGAGATCACTTCTGTGGCCGACATGTAAACAATCCTCCATCCACATGCTTCAGGCAACGCAGCTTGGGCTGTGAAAGACCTCTGCTGAGTACTGAGCTACGATACTGTCCAGCCTTTAGGGTGACCAATCCTGCACTAACACACCTGATTAATCCAATGACTCTCGGCTGATTCATTGGATTAGGTGTTTCAATGCTGGGCCATGCACCCACTTCATCTGTCCAGGACCAAGATTGGCTAGTGGCCATCCCCCTGTGCTACAGTGTGAACCCACAGAGACAGACTCCACTCTCATCAGGGGCAGAAGGTTTAAATGACACGTAGTAATATTTGGAGGCATAGAGAATTCCTCCAGCCGCGAGCAGCTTCACTTGACTGTCAGTTTCTTTTCTGGGTGTTTTAATAAACATACAGTGGTCCTCAGCTCAGAAACCATAATCCCTAGCAGAGCAGAGTCGTCGGAAAAACTGACAGCACATCATGAGGAGTAGAACGTTTCTGTTGGAATGTACTGACTTGGCCTCTCTGCAATGCATGGTGGAGTGGTAAAATTGATTAGACAGAGAGTTATTAAAGAGACCAGGAAATACAAATGAGAGACAAACTATTACAACTCTTTCAGTACCATTCAGTGGGAAGAGTTCCATTACACTCCAAGTGCAGTTTGACATGGATGCCTAATCCTCCTTCATTGGATTCAAGGTAGGATAAAAAGATTCCATTCACCTGTTCAAGAAGTTCTAGAACACCAATATTCTGATAAGATTGCATTTGTAAAACCAGTCACTCTCTGTTGTAAAATCAGCCACTCTCTGCTGTAAAACCAGTCACTGTCTGCTGTAAAACCAGCTACCTGGCAGGTTGTTCATCTCCCCTGGGAGACACCGTTCCTCACCGATGAGACACACCGTGTATCACACAGAGAGCTTTTAGCACCCGTTGCCCGGGGCACGAGAAGAAGGATGAAAGGTAATGGAGAACCGTCTCATTGCAGATCTAATAGAGGTGAAATACAACGAGTAGGATTGGTAACAAAATGTGATCCAATATGATTTACAACTAGGTAATTACATTTCGCTCCTCATAGGAAAGACCTTGAAATGAAATGAAAAGTAGCATTGCCGTAACAGAGGATATTCCCAAACATGACTATTATTGTCCTGACATCTCTGACTATGGCCCAAAATCGCATAGAAAAGGTATGTATAAGGTATAAGAGGCAAGAGACTTCAGACCATCTATAGCCCATAAGTCTCCCTCCCCCTTGCTCGGTTCCCCGTAGCGGCCAGTTAGCACTGCACCTCTCAAGGACACAGCCAACGGAGAGAGGGAAGGAGAGAGAGAAGGAGAAAGAGAGAGAGAAGGACAGGGAGAGAGAGAGTGTGTGTGAGAGAGAGAGAGAGAGAGAGAGAGAGAGAGGGGGGGGGGGAAGGTCAGAGAGAGCGAGAGAAGGACAGGGAGAGAGAGAAAGGACAGGGAGGGAGGGAGAGAGAGAGAGAGAGAGAGAGAGAGAGAGAGAGAGAGAGAGAAAAGGTAGAGAGAGGTAGACAGACAGAAAGAGAGAGACCGAGAAGAAGATAGAGATGGAAGGGAAGCACAGAGGGAGTGGGATGAGAGCAACAACGTGTGTGTAAGAGAGAGAGATTGCGTGAGAGAGGCAGGGAAAGGGAGAGAGAGAGATTGGGTGGGAGAGGCAGGGAAAGGGAGAGAGAGAGATTGGGTGGGAGAGGCAGGGAAAGGGAGAGAGGGGGCCATGGTGAGGACATCACCTTCAGGACGACATTGGCAGCAGGTCTGCTGCCTCATCAATTCTGCTGCTGCCCAGAGGGATGTCATATCTCCCACTCCACCTTTCCCTCCTCTTCCACATCTGCCTCCCTCCCTTAACCCCCCTGCTACCTCCAGCCCGCGGCAACGCGGCTCTACCTGGGTGAACACACCCGCTCACTCCGATTGGCTGCTGAGAGGTAGGAACACTCCCCCAGCTCGACAACCACAGAGACTCTGCTTGGAGACAGGAGTCAGGGCTTGTGTTGCTAACGCTGCTGCTAACACCAGGCGACAATACTGCAACACTACTCATTAGCACTAGACTACAGCTTGCTGGCTGGGCTCTGCAGGTATTTACCTGGGATCTACAGAGAAACTATATGGTGTTATACTGCTATACAACAGGTACTATCTGGTACCTATGTCAAAGATCAGTTTGTAGTTACTACCAACTAGGTACAACCAAAATATGCCTAGTGGTTCAATAATAAAATAAAGTAATTCTTACTTTACTTATAAATCACTACATTTTACGATGTCATTGTTACATAGCCTATCATTTGTGAATTATTATGCATAGCAGAAGTAATATGACGGGAAAGAATAGCCTAACAGTAAAGGCATAATGGTAGTTCATTCATTCATTCATTTAGTAGTACTACTAATACGCAGGAAATGAAGCTATAATCACTGCACTGTTCAGGCAACATGATCATCACCATAGTTAGAACACAACTGATTGTTGTTGTATCACTGCAGTAATCAGTATCACCATTAAAGCGCTTTGCCGTCACATTCTGGAAGCAGCCCATTTAAAACTGCCACTCATCTGGGGAGCAAAATACATGCCCAAAGGACATCAATCAAACACTTCAGAGGACAGACACGTTTGTGATGGTTGGAGATATGTCAGGGTGGAGATGTGTCAGGGTGGAGATGTGTCAGGGTTGTGATGTGTCAGGGTGGAGATGTGTCAGGGTTGTGATGTGTCAGGGTGGAGATGAGTCAGGGTGGAGATGTGTCAGGGTGGAGATGTGTCAGGGTTGAGATGTGTCAGGGTGGAGATGTGTCAGGGTTGTGATGTGTCAGGGTGGAGATGTGTCAGGGTGGAGATGTGTCAGGGTGGAGATGTGTCAGGGTGGAGATGTGTCAGGGTTGTGATGTGTCAGGGTGGAGATGTGTCAGGGTGGAGATGTGTCAGGGTTGTGATGTGTCAGGGTGGAGATGTGTCAGGGTTGTGATGTGTCAGGGTGGAGATGAGTCAGGGTGGAGATGTGTCAGGGTTGTGATGTGTCAGGGTGGAGATGTGTCAGGGTTGTGATGTGTCAGGGTGGAGATGAGTCAGGGTGGAGATGTGTCAGGGTTGTGATGTGTCAGGGTTGTGATGTGTCAGGGTGGAGATGTGTCAGGGTTGTGATGTGTCAGGGTTGTGATGTGTCAGGGTGCAGATGTGTCAGGGTTGTGATGTGTCAGGGTGGAGATGTGTCAGGGTTGTGATGTGTCAGGGTGGAGATGTGTCAGGGTTGTGATGTGTCAGGGTGGAGATGTGTCAGGGTGGAGATGTGTCAGGGTTGTGATGTGTCAGGGTGGAGATGTGTCAGGGTTGTGATGTATCAGGGTGGAGATGTGTCAGGGTTGTGATGTGTCAGGGTGGAGATGTGTCAGCGTGGAGATGTGTCAGCGTGGAGATGTGTCAGGGTGGAGATGTGTCAGGGTTGTGATGTGTCAGGGTGGAAAAGTGTCAGGGTTGTGATGTGTCAGGGTGGAGATGTGTCAGCATTGTGATGTATCAGGGTGGAGATGTGTCAGGGTTGTGATGTGTCAGGGTGGAGATGTGTCAGGGTTGTGATGTGTCAGGGTTGTGATGTTTCAGGGTTGAGATGTGTCAGGGTTGTGATGTATCAGGGTTGTGATGTGTCAGGGTTGTGATGTGTCAGGGTGGAGATGTGTCAGCGTTGTGATGTATCAGGGTGGAGATGTGTCAGGGTTGTGATGTGTCAGGGTTGTGATGTGTCAGGGTGGAGATGAGTCAGGGTGGAGATGTGTCAGGGTTGTGACGTATCAGGGTGGAGATGTGTCAGGGTTGTGATGTATCAGGGTGGAGATGTGTCAGGGTGGAGATGTGTCAGGGTTGTGATGTGTCAGGGTGGAGATGTGTCAGGGTTGTGATGTGTCAGGGTTGTGATGTGTCAGGGTGGAGATGTGTCAGGGTTTAATGTGTCAGGGTTGTGATGTGTCAGGGTGGAGATGTGTCAGGGTTGTGACGTATCAGGGTGGAGATGTGTCAGGGTGGAGATGTGTCAGGGTTGTGATGTGTCAGGGTGGAGATGAGTCAGGGTGGAGATGTGTCAGGGTGGAGATGTGTCAGGGTGGAGATGAGTCAGGGTGGAGATGTGTCAGGGTTGTGATGTGTCAGGGTGGAGATGAGTCAGGGTGGAGATGTGTCAAGGTTGTGATGTATCAGGGTGGAGATGTGTCAGGGTTGTGATGTATCAGGGTGGAGATGTGTCAGGGTGGAGATGTGTCAGGGTTGTGATGTGTCAGGGTGGAGATGTGTCAGGGTTGTGATGTATCAGGGTGGAGATGTGTCAGGGTTGTGATGTGTCAGGGTGCAGATGTGTCAGGGTTGTGATGTGTCAGGGTGGAGATGTGTCAGGGTTGTGATGTGTCAGGGTGGAGATGTGTCAGCGTTGTGATGTATCAGGGTGGAGATGTGTCAGGGTTGTGATGTGTCAGGGTGGAGATGTGTCAGCGTTGTGATGTGTCAGGGTGGAGATGTGTCAGGGTGGAGATTTGTCAGGGTGGAGATGTGTCAGGGTTGTGATGTGTCAGGGTGGAGATGTGTCAGGGTGGAGATGTGTCAGGGTTGTGATGTGTCAGGGTGGAGATGTGTCAGGGTTGTGATGTGTCAGGGTGGAGATGTGTCAGGGTTGTGATGTGTCAGGGTTGTGATGTGTCAGGGTGGAGATGTGTCAGCGTGGAGATGTGTCAGCGTGGAGATGTGTCAGGGTGGAGAAGTGTCAGGGTTGTGATGTGTCAGGGTGGAAAAGTGTCAGGGTTGTGATGTGTCAGGGTGGAGATGTGTCAGGGTGGAGATGTGTCAGCATTGTGATGTGTCAGGGTGGAGATGTGTCAGGGTTGTGATGTGTCAGGGTGGAGATGTGTCAGGGTTGTGATGTGTCAGGGTGGAGATGTGTCAGGGTTGTGATGTTTCAGGGTTGAGATGTGTCAGGGTTGTGATGTATCAGGGTTGTGATGTGTCAGGGTTGTGATGTGTCAGGGTGGAGATGTGTCAGCGTTGTGATGTATCAGGGTGGAGATGTGTCAGGGTTGTGATGTTTCAGGGTGGAGATGTGTCAGGGTTGTGATGTGTCAGGGTGGAGATGTGTCAGGGTGGAGATTTGTCAGGGTGGAGATGTGTCAGGGTTGTGATGTGTCAGGGTGGAGATGTGTCAGGGTGGAGATGTGTCAGGGTTATGATGTATCAGGGTGGAGATGTGTCAGGGTGGAGATGTGTCAGGGTGGAGATGTGTCAGGGTTGTGATGTGTCAGGGTGGAGATGTGTCAGGGTGGAGATGTGTCAGGGTGGAGATGTGTCAGGGTGGAGATTTGTCAGGGTGGAGATGTTTCAGCGTTGTGATGTATCAGGGTGGAGATGTGTCAGGGTTGTGATGTATCAGGGTGGAGATGTGTCAGGGTGGAGATGTGTCAGGGTGGAGATGTGTCAGGGTTGTGATGTGTCAGGGTGGAGATGTGTCAGGGTGGAGATGTGTCAGGGTGGAGATTTGTCAGGGTGGAGATGTGTCAGCTTTGTGATGTGTCAGGGTGGAGATGTGTCAGGGTGGAGATTTGTCAGGGTGGAGATGTGTCAGGGTTGTGATGTGTCAGGGTGGAGATGTGTCAGGGTGGAGATGTGTCAGGGTTGTGATGTGTCAGGGTGGAGATGTGTCAGGGTTGTGATGTGTCAGGGTGGAGATGTGTCAGGGTTGTGATGTGTCAGGGTTGTGATGTGTCAGGGTTGTGATGTGTCAGGGTGGAGATGTGTCAGCGTGGAGATGTGTCAGCGTGGAGATGTGTCAGGGTGGAGAAGTGTCAGGGTTGTGATGTGTCAGGGTGGAGATGTGTCAGGGTGGAGATGTGTCAGCATTGTGATGTGTCAGGGTGGAGATGTGTCAGGGTTGTGATGTGTCAGGGTGGAGATGTGTCAGGGTTGTGATGTGTCAGGGTGGAGATGTGTCAGGGTTGTGATGTTTCAGGGTTGAGATGTGTCAGGGTTGTGATGTATCAGGGTTGTGATGTGTCAGGGTTGTGATGTGTCAGGGTGGAGATGTGTCAGCGTTGTGATGTATCAGGGTGGAGATGTGTCAGGGTTGTGATGTTTCAGGGTGGAGATGTGTCAGGGTTGTGATGTGTCAGGGTGGAGATGTGTCAGGGTGGAGATTTGTCAGGGTGGAGATGTGTCAGGGTTGTGATGTGTCAGGGTGGAGATGTGTCAGGGTGGAGATGTGTCAGGGTTGTGATGTATCAGGGTGGAGATGTGTCAGGGTGGAGATGTGTCAGGGTGGAGATGTGTCAGGGTTGTGATGTGTCAGGGTGGAGATGTGTCAGGGTGGAGATGTGTCAGGGTGGAGATGTGTCAGGGTGGAGATTTGTCAGGGTGGAGATGTGTCAGGGTTGTGATGTGTCAGGGTGGAGATGTGTCAGGGTTGTGATGTGTCAGGGTTGTGATGTATCAGGGTTGTGATGTGTCAGCGTGGAGATGTTTCAGCGTTGTGATGTATCAGGGTGGAGATGTGTCAGGGTTGTGATGTATCAGGGTTGTGATGTGTCAGCGTGGAGATGTGTCAGGGTGGAGATGTGTCAGGGTGGAGAAGTGTCACTGTTGTGATGTGTCAGGGTGGAGATGTGTCAGGGTTGTGATGTGTCAGGGTGGAGATGAGTCAGGGTGGAGATGTGTCAGGGTGGAGATGTGTCAGGGTTGTGATGTGTCAGGGTGGAGATGAGTCAGGGTGGAGATGTGTCAGGGTTGTGATGTGTCAGGGTTGTGATGTATCAGGGTGGAGATGTGTCAGGGTGGAGATGTGTCAGGGTGGAGATGTGTCAGGGTTGTGATGTGTCAGGGTTGTGATGTATCAGGGTGGAGATGTGTCAGGGTGGAGATGTGTCAGGGTGGAGATGTGTCAGGGTTGTGATGTGTCAGGGTGGAGATGAGTCAGGGTGGAGATGTGTCAGGGTTGTGATGTGTCAGGGTTGTGATGTATCAGGGTGGAGATGTGTCAGGGTGGAGATGTGTCAGGGTGGAGATGTGTCAGGGTTGTGATGTGTCAGGGTGGAGATGTGTCAGGGTGGAGATGTGTCAGAGTGGAGATGTGTCAGGATGGCTTTGATTATGCACGTATGACTGTAAGTCTTTTTGGATAAAAGTGCCTGCTAAATGGCATCCATTATTATTATATTAATACTACTACAATGGCTAGCTAGCTAGATTCCTAGTCATTTTATTTTACAGATTGTTTTATCACCAATTACTTGATAATATAACACCCATAATCGCCTAACTTCATAATATAATTTTATAATCATGTCATTTAATAGTAATTTCATGTGTCAAAATTACTCTATAGTCATGTAGCAGGGATCCAGAGGTGTGGGTCCATTTTCTTTCCCTGGGGGACAGAGTTTTTCCTGATTTGGTAACATAACCAGGTATAAATCCAGACCATATCGGGTGTGACAGTGAATAATCAGTTGGAAAAAGGCTTTGTATGGGCTATGATGGGACCAAAGTTTTTCTAATCAGGTCACATGGTTTAAAAAAGAACTCCTGGAAAAACTCCTGGGCCTAGTTTAGCAACCTTGTTCATATAATATATGATCTATTTTAAAATTAGACTAACCTGTGAGGGGTGTTTACACAGACAACACCTGTACAATAGAATTCAAAGGGCTGAGCTTGCTTTATGCAGGTTTGTATCGTGTAGGCCTATGCAACTATAATTAAAAGAGTACCTCTGTCATCACTAGCGTTGTGTTGTTAATTTCAGGTAGGCTAATCATTTTGGATTGAAAAGGTCAAGGTAGCCTAGCCAACGTAACCAAATTTGATCATATTAACATTTTCAGAAAATATATTTATGTATTTATAATAATTTACACAAATAAATGGGTTATAAATGCATAACATTAACAAGATTCCTTTGTTTACCCTCCCCAGAGATGACAGGGCACCCTGGCTGTAGCATATGAAGCTGTGGTTGTTATCCGTAGCCAACAGTTGATCTGTCTGAAAAATCATCTCATTTTCATCCCATACAGCATGTCAGATTGATAACGTTAAGGTGGAGGCTGCTGCAACATTTCTGTGAAGAGTTTTTGTTTGTGTCTGTTGGGAGTGAGGTGTTATCACACTTGCTAAATAAATACTGGAGGAAAGTGGAGAGCGCTCTTTGTGCATTACTAGACGACTTGCCTTGTGCCGGCCCGCACAACCTGTGATTTCTGTGAATCTGATTGGTCAAGACACACACAAGAACCTACTCCGACATGAACGACAGATACATTATTGTATGTGAGTTGACAAATCATAAAGCAAAACAGTCTAAAAAAAATGAAAATGTTAACACTTTTGCATCAATATTCTCTTACTGGCCTGCTAAATCAAAAATGGTGGGGAGCTGCGGGCTGTGTGTTCAGAAGAAAATTGACCAAAAATACAAACACAAAAATTGGGGAAATTATACCACCAACCTAAAGGAACTTTGGAGACTGGAAGAGGCATTTTCCCTGCACAGGTAGCTGTGCCTGGTACTGCCTCATCATTTTTAACACTTGATAACACTTCATTTAGTCTACATCATCATCAATATTGAGTCTGGTTGGCTGATACTCGCATCAGAGAGACACAGGAAGGCATAGAGAGGTAAATCACAATCAGTAAAAGAGGTCAAGCTAGCTAATCAGCAGATTTACATAAATCATCAACATCAATGATCAGCTGATACCCTACCCTCTGCTCCTGATGTCACTGTCTTTAGGAGGCACTGGAACTAGCTTGCTTACAATTTGTGATGATGATTGAATGTGTTGTTGCAGAAATAAATAGGCCTATGTTCAAAATTACTTTTATTTTGAGCACATGCCCCCTGAAAGGACTGTGCATGGACCTGGTTAGGTTGTTGCAGGAAAGAGGGAGAGCGAGAGAGAGAGAGAGAGAGAGAGGGGGAGGGAGGGAAAGAGGAGAGAGAGAGGATAGAGAGAGAGCGAGAGAGAGCAGAGGTCAGGATCAGAGCTCCTGCATTTTACAGCATTTTCTTTAAAAAAGATAGATTAGGAGTTAGATAAACTTGGATTTTTTGTCAGGAACACATACTGGATTCTACCCTCTTCAACATAACCCCTACTTCAAATCAAAACTTAAAACCTACAACCTGATTTTGGACGGAATTACGGAATCACCTGGAAAGTTCACAACTACCAAGGATTTATTACCCGATACAGCAAATTCTCTGGAAAACAACAGAAACCTGAAAACACCATCCAACCTGGAACTGAGTGAGTAATGTTTAGTCTGAAACTATATTTTATTTCCAAAAGCCAAGAAGAAAAATACACAACATTACTTTATAAGGACTGAATTCTAACATAATTCTACCAAGCTTGATACAGCTTCAACTAGCACTGACGTGTCAAGTGAGAGGTGTCAAAGCCCATTAGCCCAACAATGGCAGGAGAGTCACACAGTCTACCCCAACCAAATGGAGAGGCCTTAGAAGCTCCCTCCCGCTGTTCAGAGGTAATTAAAATACAGTACCCTGCATGTAAAGAATGATAAGGCAAGAAAATATTACAAAATGAAGCTCCTTATGGAAAATCAAGAGACACTTTTTGCTGACTATTACAAAAATGGGAACATCAGCAACCTTATCTTCCACACAAACCATCCCCTGGCATGGCACAGTGCTATATTAGCACACTACCCCTTTGTTAAGAGAGGGGGGGTTAACGAGGGGTGGAAACTCAGAATACTTGATAACGAGGACTCTGAGTTAAGTAATATAAATATCTATAAATCCGGAACAGTAATGGTACAGAGTAACCACAAACAGTTTCAGCTGGACTTTCACCTAATCAAAGAATTAGCCCAGCAGGAGAAGCTCTCCCTTGATAAAGATACCCCCACACCGAGCGGGTCAGACCAGACCTCTTCATTATGTAACCCCACAGATGAGCAACCCCCAGCGGAGAGTCAACCTCCCAGCACAGATTACCACTCCCTCATTGAAATGAAGGACAAATTCACCCAGCTGGAGGTAAGGCAGGTGGAGCTGGAACAGCAGGTGATTACACTTCAGTCAGCACAGACCCAGACAACAGTCCAGCACAACAACAGCCCCTTAACCAGACCCGGAGAGCTGGAGGTGGACAGAGACATATCTGCACTTTGGACAGTGGTGAGACAAATACAACAGGAGAAAGAGGAGCAGAACAGAGCACTAGAGGAGAGTATCAGACTCCTGGTGGAGGAGAGGTTGAGGGGGATGGAGGAGAGGGTGAGGGGGATGGAGGAGAAGTTGAGGGGGACGGCGTGTGACAGAGAACAACCCACTAGAGAGGTGGCCACCCCCACAGAGAAAGCAGCAGAACAGCCCACCTCAGCACCCAACAAAAGTCTCGACACCACAGCAGAACAGTCCACACCAGACCCTGACCATAGAGTCGACACCACAGCAGAACAGTCCACACCAGACCCTGACCATAGAGTCGACATCACAGCAGAACAGACAAATGAAGAACCCCAAGCGCAGAGGCTCTCACCCCCTCTGAGCACCCCCCTGTCAGCCACCCTGATAGCCCTTTTGACAACCCCCCCACACCCACTGAGGACAAACACAAGACACAGATTGTACTACTTATGGACTCAAATGGGAAATATATAGAAGAAAAAAAACTTTTTCCCAAACACAGTGTGTCTAAACTCTGGTGTCAAAACACCCAGCGCGCCCTAGACCTTCTGTCTGAGGCCAAACTAGGCTCACCCAGCCACATAATAATACACACAGGCACAAACGACCTGAGAGCACAGCAGGAAAGAGTGGCCACAGCACTGAAGGGAGTGATTGAAAAGGCTTCTTCTACTTTCCCCAACGCACAAGTGGTTATCTCCACCCTGCTACCACGAAAAGACTTCCACCCTGCCACAATACAGCGGGTAAATGCAAGTATTTCCCGTGACTGTGCCTCAAAACCAAACGTTTTCCTGGCCCACCACTCCACCCTGGACTTGAACAGCCTCTATGACCAGGTCCACCTCTACAAGGCAGCAGTGCCCACCTTTGCCCGAACTCTAAAGGACATCGCTCTCAAACGTATCCCCAACACTTCACACAGGAGCAACAGATCAATAGACACCCCACCCAGACCAGCGAGACACCCTCCCAGATCTGCAGGACCCCCCCTGGACCTACACATAGAGGACCCACGCCAAGAGGAATTACATCCAGACCACAGTACACCCAGACACATCCACACCCCAACCAATCAACACCCCCCCACGTCAACCATGCCCACACCCCATTTAGGCCCCCTCAGATCAGACCTATGCCACTCCTGCCCACCCCATGCACCCCACCCCCGCAAAGAGGGCCTCAACATGGAAGCCACACATTCGCCCAGGTAGTGAGTGGGCAAACAGTCCCAACCCCCACTCTCACACTCGCCCAAGCCAATGGCATGTACCAGATGCTCAGCAGGCTCTGCTCACACTTACTGGCCTGAGGCCAAACCACGACCAACAACATTGGACACTCTATGGAACAAAAAGCCTTCACTATATTATCCTGCAATATCCAAGGCCTGAGGTCATCTGCCTTTGGCCTAAAGAGCAGAAACCCGGACTTCACCAAAGAAATCGGTAATACAGACATTGTCATCCTGCAAGAAACCTGGTATAGAGGAGACGGACCCACTGGTTGCCCTCTAGGTTACAGAGAGCTGGTAGTCCAATCCACCAAACTACCAGGTGTGAAACAGGGAAGGGACTCAGGGGGTATGCTAATTTGGTATAGAGCAGACCTAACTCACTCCATTAAATTAATCAAAACAGGAACATTCTAAATTTGGCTAGAAATTCAAAAGGAAAAATGTCCTCCTGTGTGCTACCTATATCCCCCCACTAGAATCCCCATATTTTAATGAAGACAGCTTCTCCATCCTGGAGGGGGAAATCAATCATTTCCAGGCCCAGGGACATGTACTGGTCTGTGGCGACCTAAATGCCAGAACCGGACAAGAACCTGACACCCTCAGCACACAGGGGGACAAACACCTGCCTGGAGGTGACAGCATTCCCTCCCACATATGCCCCCCTAGGCACAACTATGACAACATAACCAACAAAAACGGGTCACAACTCCTGCAGCTCTGTCGCACGCTGGGTATGTACATAGTCAACGGTAGGCTTCGAGGGGACTCCTAGGGTAGGTACACCTATAGCTCATCTCTTGGCAGTAGTACTGTAGACTACTTTATCACTGACCTCAACCCAGAGTCTCTCAGAGCGTTCACAGTCAGCCCACTGACACCCCTATCAGACCACAGCAAAATCACAGTCTACTTAAACAGAGCAATACTCAATCATGAGGCATCAAAGCCAAAGGAACTGAGTAACATTAAGAAATGCTATAGATGGAAGGAATGCAGTTTGGAAACCTACCAAAAAACAATTAGGCAACAACAAATTCAATCCCTTTTAGACAATTTCCTGGGTAAAACGTTCCACTGTAATAGTGAAGGTGTAAACTTGGCAGTAGAAAATCTTAACAGTATATTTGACCTCTCAGCTTCCCTATCAAATCTAAAAATCTCAAATAGAAAACCGAAGAAAATTAACAACAATGACAAATGGTTTGATGAAGAATGCAAAAATCTAAGAAAGAAATTGAGAAACCTGTCCAACCAAAAACATAGAGACCCGGAAAACCTGAGTCTACGCCTTCACTATGGTGAATCACTAAAACAATACAGAAATACACTACGGAAAAAGAAGGAACAGCATGTCAGAAATCAGCTCAATGCAATTGAAGAATCCATAGACTCTAACCACTTCTGGGAAAATTGGAAAACACTAAACAAACAACAACACAAAGAATTATCTATCCAAAATGGAGATGTATGGGTAAACCACTTTTCCAATCTTTTTGGCTCTTTAACAAAGAATAAAGAGCAAAAACATATATATGATCAAATACAGATCTTAGAATCAACTAATAAAGACTACCAGAACCCACTGGATTCTCCGATTACATTGAATGAGTTACAGGACAAAATAAAAACCCTCCAACCCAAAAAGGCCTGTGGTGTTGATGGTATCCTCAATGAAATGATCAAATATACAGACAACAAATTACAATTGGCTATACTAAAACTTTTTAACATCATACTTAGCTCTGGCATCTTCCCCAATATTTGGAACCAAGGACTGATCACCCCAATCCACAAAAGTGGAGACAAATTTGACCCCAATAACTACCGTGGAATATCACATATCACATATCAGTCCTTGTCAACAGTAACCTTGGGAAAATCCTCTGCATTATTATTAACAGCAGACTCGTACATTTCCTCAATGAAAACAATGTACTGAGCAAATGTCAAATTGGCTTTTTACCAAATTACCGTACAACAGACCATGTATTCACCCTGCACACCCTAATTGACAACCAAACAAACCAAAACAAAGGCAAAGTCTTCTCATGCTTTGTTGATTTCAAAAAAGCCTTCGACTCAATCTGGCATGAGGGTCTGCTATACAAACTGATGGAAAGTGGTGTTGGGGGTAAAACATACGACATTATAAAATCCATGTACACAAACAACAAGTGTGCGGTTAAAATTGGCAAAAAACACACACATTTCTTCACACAGGGTCGTGGGGTTAGACATTGATGCAGCTTAAGCCCCACCCTCTTCAACATATATATCAACGAATTGGCGCGGGCACTAGAAAAGTCTGCAGCACCCGGCCTCCCCCTGCTAGAATCCGAAGTCAAATGTCTGCTGTTTGCCGATGATCTGGTGCTTCTGTCACCAACCAAGGAGGGCCTACAGCAGCACCTAGATCTTATGCACAGATTCTGTCAGACCTGGGCCCTGACAGTAAATCTCAGTAAGACCAAAATAATGGTGTTCCAAAAAAGGTCCAGTCACCAGGACCACAAATACAAATTCCATATAGACACTGTTGCCCTAGAGCACACAAAAAACTATACATACCTTGGCCTAAACATCAGCGCCATAGGTAACTTCCACAAAGCTGTGAACGATCTGAGAGACAAGGCAAGAAGGGCATTCTATGCCATCAAAAGAAACATAAATTTCAACATACCAATTAGGATTTGGCTAAAAATACTTGAATCAGTCATAGAGCCCATTGCTCTTTATGGTTGTGAGGTCTGGGGTCCGCTCACCAACCAAGACTTCACAAAATGGGACAAACACCAAATTGAGACTCTGCACGCAGAATTCTGCAAAAATATCCTCCGTGTACAACGTAGAACACCAAATAATGCATGCAGAGCAGAATTAGGCCGATACCCACTAATTATCAAAATCCAGAAAAGAGCCGTTAAATTCTACAACCACCTAAAAGGAAGCGATTCCCAAACCTTCCATAACAAAGCCATGAACCTGGAGAAGAGTCCCCTAAGCAAGCTGGTCCTGGGGCTCTGTTCACAAACACAATCACACCCTACAGAGCCCCAGGACAACAGCACAATTAGACACAACCAAATCATGAGAAAACAAAAAGATAATTACTTGACACATTGGAAAGAATTAACAAAAAAACAGAGCAAACTAGAATGCTATTTGGCCCTATACAGAGAGTACACAGCGGCAGAATACCTGACCACTGTGACTGACCCAAAATTAAGGAAAGCTTTGACTATGTACAGACTCAGCATAGCCTTGCTATTGAGAAAGGCCGCCGTAGGCAGACATGGCTCTCAAGAGAAGACAGGCTATTTGCTCACTGCCCACAAAATGAGGTGGAAACTGAGCTGCACTTCCTAACCTCCTGCCCAATGTATGACCATATTATAGAGACATATTTCCCTCAGATTACACAGATCCACAAAGAATTCGAAAGCAAATCCAATTTTGAAAAACTCCCATATCTACTGGGTGAAATTCCACAGTGTGCCATCACAGCAGCAAGATTTGTGACCTGTTGCCACGAGAAAAGGGCAACCAGTGAAGAACACACACCACTGTAAATACAACCCATATTTATGCTTATTTATTTTATCTTGTGTCCTTTAACCATTTGTACATTGTTAAAACACTGTATATATATATATAATATGACATTTGTAATGTCTTTACTGTTTTGAAACCTCTGTATGTGTAATGTTTACTGTTAATTTTTGTTGTTTTTCACTTTATATATTCACTTTGTATGTTGTCTACCTCACTTGCTTTGGCAATGTTAACACATGTTTCCCATGCCAATAAAGCCCTTGAATTGAATTTAATTGAATTGAGAGAGAGAGAGAGAGAGAGAGAGAGAGAGAGGGAGAGAGAGATTGCAGAGACTCATTAGGAGGAGTCCAGCGATTAGACAAGAGTTAGGGTAGACAGTAAAGGATGGAGGGAGAGAGAGGGATGGAAGGAGAGAGAGGGATGGAGGGAGAGAAGGATGAAGGCAGAGAGAGAGAGGGATGGAGGGAGAGAAGGATGAAGGCAGAGAAAGAGAGGGGTGGAGGGAGAGAAGGATGAAGACAGAGAGAGAGAGGGATGGAGGGAGGGAGAGAAGGACAAAGACAAAGGGAGAGAGGGATGAGGGAGAGAAGGACGAAGGCAGAGAGAGAGGGATGGAGGGAGGGAGAGAAGGACGAAGACAAAGGGAGAGAGGGATGAGGGAGAGAAGGACAAAGACAAAGGGAGAGAGGGATGGAGGGAGAGTAGGATGAAGACAAAGGGAGAGAGGGATGGAGGGAGAGAAGGATGAAGACAGGGAGAGAGGGATGGAGGGAGAGAAGGATGAAGACAAAGGGAGAGAGGGACGGAGGAAGAGAAGGAGGAAGACAGAGGGAGAGAGGGATGGAGGGAGAGAATGATGAAGACAGAGGGAGAGAGGTATGGAGGGAGAGAAGGATGAAAACTTAGGGAGAGAGGGATGGAGGGAGAGAAGGATGAAGACAGAGGGAGAGAGGGATGGAGGGAGAGAATGATGAAGACAGAGGGAGAGAGGTATGGAGGGAGAGAAGGATGAAGACAGAGGGAGAGAGGTATGGAGGGAGAGAAGAATGAAGACAGAGGGAGAGAGGTATGGAGGGAGAGAAGGATGAAGACAGAGGGAGAGAGGTATGGAGGGAGAGAAGGATGAAGACAGAGGGAGAGAGGGATGGAGGGAGAGAAGGATGAAGACAGAGGGAGAGAGGGATGGAGCGAGAGAAGGATGAAGACAGCGGGAGAGAGGGATGGAGGGAGAGAAGGATGAAGACAGAGGGAGAGAGGTATGGAGGGAGAGAATGATGAAGACAGAGGGAGAGAGGGATGGAGGGAGAGAAGGATGAAGACAGAGGGAGAGAGGGATGGAGGGAGAGAAGGATGAAGACAGAGGGAGAGAGGGATGGAGGGAGAGAAGGATGAAGACAGAGGGAGAGAGGTATGGAGGGAGAGAAGGATGAAGACAGAGGGAGAGAGGTATGGAGGGAGAGAAGGATGAAGACAGAGGGAGAGAGAGATGAGGGAGAGAAGGATGAAGACAGAGGGAGAGAGGGATGGAGGGAGAGAAGGATGAAGACAGAGGGAGAGAGGGATGGAGGGAGAGAAGGATGAAGGCAGAGAGAGAGAGGGGTGGAGGGAGAGAAGGATGAAGACAGAGAGAGAGAGGGATGGAGGGAGGGAGAGAAGGACAAAGACAAAGGGAGAGAGGGATGAGGGAGAGAAGGACGAAGGCAGAGAGAGAGGGATGGAGGGAGGGAGAGAAGGACGAAGACAAAGGGAGAGAGGGATGAGGGAGAGAGAGGGATGGAGGGAGAGAAGGATGAAGGCAGAGAGAGAGGGGGATGGAGGGAGAGAAGGATGAAGGCAGAGAGAGAGAGGGGTGGAGGGAGAGAAGGATGAAGACAGAGAGAGAGGGATGGAGGGAGGGAGAGAAGGACAAAGACAAAGGGAGAGAGGGATGAGGGAGAGAAGGACGAAGGCAGAGAGAGAGGGATGGAGGGAGGGAGAGAAGGACGAAGACAAAGGGAGAGAGGGATGAGGGAGAGAAGGACAAAGACAAAGGGAGAGAGGGATGAGGGAGAGAAGGACGAAAAAACAAAGGGAGAGAGGGATGGAGGGAGAGTAGGATGAAGACAAAGGGAGAGAGGGATGGAGGGAGAGAAGGATGAAGACAGGGAGAGAGGGATGGAGGGAGAGAAGGATGAAGACAAAGGGAGAGAGGGACGGAGGAAGAGAAGGAGGAAGACAGAGGGAGAGAGGGATGGAGGGAGAGAATGATGAAGACAGAGGGAGAGAGGTATGGAGGGAGAGAAGGATGAAAACTTAGGGAGAGAGGGATGGAGGGAGAGAAGGATGAAGACAGAGGGAGAGAGGGATGGAGGGAGAGAATGATGAAGACAGAGGGAGAGAGGTATGGAGGGAGAGAAGGATGAAGACAGAGGGAGAGAGGTATGGAGGGAGAGAAGAATGAAGACAGAGGGAGAGAGGTATGGAGGGAGAGAAGGATGAAGACAGAGGGAGAGAGGTATGGAGGGAGAGAAGGATGAAGACAGAGGGAGAGAGGGATGGAGGGAGAGAAGGATGAAGACAGAGGGAGAGAGGGATGGAGGGAGAGAAGGATGAAGACAGAGGGAGAGAGGGATGGAGGGAGAGAAGGATGAAGACAGCGGGAGAGAGGGATGGAGGGAGAGAAGGATGAAGACAGAGGGAGAGAGGTATGGAGGGAGAGAATGATGAAGACAGAGGGAGAGAGGGATGGAGGGAGAGAAGGATGAAGACAGAGGGAGAGAGGGATGGAGGGAGAGAAGGATGAAGACAGAGGGAGAGAGGGATGGAGGGAGAGAAGGATGAAGACAGAGGGAGAGAGGGATGGAGGGAGAGAAGGATGAAGACAGAGGGAGAGAGGTATGGAGGGAGAGAAGGATGAAGACAGAGGGAGAGAGGGATGACGGAGAGAAGGATGAAGACAGAGGGAGAGAGGGATGGAGGGAGAGAAGGATGAAGACAGAGGGAGAGAGGGATGAGGGAGAGAAGGATGAAGACAGAGGGAGAGAGGGATGGAGGGAGAGAAGGATGAAGACAGAGGGAGAGAGGGATGGAGGGAGAGAAGGATGAAGACAGAGGGAGAGAGGGATGGAGGGAGAGAAGGATGAAGACAGAGGGAGAGAGGGATGAGGGAGAGAAGGATGAAGACAGAGGGAGAGAGGGATGGAGGGAGAGAAGGATGAAGACAGAGGGAGAGAGGGATGGAGGGAGAGAAGGATGAAGACAGAGGGAGAGAGGGATGGAGGGAGAGAAGGATGAAGACAGAGGGAGAGAGGGATGAGGGAGAGAAGGATGAAGACAGCGAGAGAGAGGGATGGAGGGAGAGAAGGATGAAGACAGAGGGAGAGAGGGATGGAGGGAGAGAAGGATGAAGACAGAGGGAGAGAGGGATGGAGGGAGAGAAGGATGAAGACAGAGGGAGAGAGGGATGAGGGGGAGAAGGATGAAGACAGAGGGAGAGGGATGAGGGGGAGAAGGATGAAGACAGAGGGAGAGAGGGATGAGGGAGAGAAGGATGAAGACAGAGGGAGAGAGGGATGGAGGGAGAGAAGGATGAAGACAGAGGGAGAGAGGGATGGAGGGAGAGAAGGATGAAGACAGAGGGAGAGAGGGATGGAGGGAGAGAAGGATGAAGACAGCGGGAGAGAGGGATGGAGGGAGAGAAGGATGAAGACAGAGGGAGAGAGGGATGGAGGGAGAGAAGGATGAAGACAGAGGGAGAGAGGTATGGAGGGAGAGAAGGATGAAGACAGAGGGAGAGAGGGATGGAGGGAGAGAAGGATGAAGACAGAGGGAGAGAGGTATGGAGGGAGAGAAGGATGAAGACAGAGGGAGAGAGGGATGGAGGGAGAGAAGGATGAAGACAGAGGGAGAGAGGTATGGAGGGAGAGAAGGATGAAGACAGAGGGAGAGAGGGATGGAGGGAGAGAAGGATGAAGACAGAGGGAAAGAGGGATGAGGGAGAGAAGGATGAAGACAGAGGGAGAGACAGAGGAATAAAGGGATAAAGTATTTTTACCTTCTCCTGGTACTGTCGTCGGGACGAGTCCAGGGACTGGATGAGTGCGGTGGCATGGCCTATGAACACAGCGTAGCAGGTGGCCCCTACGATCATGCTGAGCATGGTGAGCCAGATATCAGACAGGCTCTCCGGGGCCTGCCGACCGTAGCCGATACACAACATGTGGCTCATTGCCTTGAACACTGCAAATGAATACAGCTCAGACCATGTGTCATTCTGCAAAGAGAAAAATGAAAGAGAAAATGAATTTAAATATGTATGAAAGACAGAGGAAAACACATTTGGGGAGGAGAGGAGAAGAAACGAAAAGAGGAAAGTCTTGAAAGTTTTTGAGTTGGTGACTCAAAGTAAGAGACAAAAACTGAGAAGAAGTGATAGACAGAGGAGATTAGAGATAGAGAGAAGAGGATAGAGATAGACAGAGGAGAGTAGAGATAGAGAGAAGAGGATAGAGATAGACAGAGGAGAGTAGAGATAGAGAGAAGAGGATAGAGATAGACAGAGGAGAGTAGAGATAGAGAGAAGAGGTTAGAGATAGAGAGGAGAGTAGTGATAGAGAGAAGAGGATAGAGGGAGATAGAGAGGAGAGTAGAGATAGAGAGAAGAGGATAGACAGAGGAGAGTAGAGATAGAGAGGAGAGTAGAGATAGACAGAGGAGAGGAGAGATAGAGAGAAGAGGATAGAGATAGAGAGGAGAGTAGAGATAGAGAGAAGGGGATATAGATAGACAGAGAAGAGGATAGAGATAGAGAGGAGAGTAGAGACAGAGAGAGAGAGGAGGATAGAGATAGACAGAGGATAGTAGAGATAGAGAGAAGAGGATAGAGGGTATAGAGAGGAGAGTAGAGATAGAGAGAAGAGGATAGAGATAGACAGAGGAGAGTAGAGATAGACAGAGGAGAGTAGAGATAGAGAGAAGAGGATAGAGATAGACAGAGGAGAGTAGAGATAGACAGAGGAGAGTAGAGATAGGTGGAAACTGAGCTGCACTTCCTAACCTCCTGCCCAATGTATGACCATATTAGAGAGACATATTTCCCTCAGATTACACAGATCCACAAAGAATTCGAAAACAAATCCAAATTTGAAAAACTCCCATATCTACTGGGTGAAATTCCACAGTGTGCCATCACAGCAGCAAGATTTGTGACCTGTTGCCACGAGAAAAGGGCAACCAGTGAAGAACACACACCATTGTAAATACAACCCATATTTATGCTTATTTATTTTATCTTGTGTCCTTTAACCATTTGTACATTGTTAAAACACTGTATATATATATAATATGACATTTGTAATGTCTTTACTGTTTTGAAACCTCTGTATGTGTAATGTTTACTGTTAATTTTTGTTGTTTTTCACTTTATATATTCACTTTGTATGTTGTCTACCTCACTTGCTTTGGCAATGTTAACACATGCCAATAAAGCCCTTGAATTGAATTGAATTGAATTGATAGAGAGAGGAGAGTAGAGATAGAGAGAAGAGGATAGACAGAGGAGAGTAGAGATAAAGAGAAGAGGATAGACAGAGGAGAGTAGAGATAGAGAGAAGAGGATAGGCAGAGGAGAGTAGAGATAGAGAGAAGAGGATAGAGATAGACAGAGGAGAGAATAGATAGAGAGAAGAGGATAGAGATAGACAGAGGAGAGTAGAGATAGAGAGAAGAGGATAGAGGGAGATAGAAAGGGGGGTAGAGAGATAGAAAAGAGGGTAGAGAGATAGAGAGAGGAGGGTAGATGGAGATAGAAAGGAGGGTAGAGAGATAGAGAGAAGAGGATAGAGATAGAGAGGAGAGTAGAGATAGAGAGAAGGGGATAGAGATAGACAGAGAAGAGGATAGAGATAGAGAGGAGAGTAGAGACAGAGAGAGAGAGGAGGATAGAGATAGACAGAGGAGAGTAGAGATAGAGAGAAGAGGATAGAGGGAGATAGAGAGGAGAGTAGAGATAGAGAGGAGGATAGAGATAGACAGAGGAGAGTAGAGATAGAGAGAAGAGGATAGAGGGTATAGAGAGGAGAGTAGAGATAGAGAGAAGAGGATAGAGATAGACAGAGGAGAGTAGAGATAGACAGAGGAGAGTAGAGATAGAGAGAAGATGATAGAGATAGACAGAGGAGAGTAGAGATAGACAGAGGAGAGTAGAGATAGAGAGAAGGGGATAGAGATAGACAGAGGAGAGTAGAGATAGACAGAGGAGAGTAGAGATAGGTGGAAACTGAGCTGCACTTCCTAACCTCCTGCCCAATGTATGACCATATTAGAGAGACATATTTCCCTCAGATTACACAGATCCACAAAGAATTCGAAAACAAATCCAAATTTGAAAAACTCCCATATCTACTGGGTGAAATTCCACAGTGTGCCATCACAGCAGCAAGATTTGTGACCTGTTGCCACGAGAAAAGGGCAACCAGTGAAGAACACACACCATTGTAAATACAACCCATATTTATGCTTATTTATTTTATATTGTGTCCTTTAACCATTTGTACATTGTTAAAACACTGTATATATTTATAATATGACATTTGTAATGTCTTTACTGTTTTGAAACCTCTGTATGTGTAATGTTTACTGTTAATTTTTGTTGTTTTTCACTTTATATATTCACTTTGTATGTTGTCTACCTCACTTGCTTTGGCAATGTTAACACATGTTTCCCATGCCAATAAAGCCCTTGAATTGAATTGAATTGAATTGATAGAGAGAGGAGAGTAGAGATAGAGAGAAGAGGATAGACAGAGGAGAGTAGAGATAAAGAGAAGAGGATAGACAGAGGAGAGTAGAGATAGAGAGAAGAGGATAGGCAGAGGAGAGTAGAGATAGAGAGAAGAGGATAGAGATAGACAGAGGAGAGAATAGATAGAGAGAAGAGGATAGAGATAGACAGAGGAGAGTAGAGATAGAGAGAAGAGGATAGAGGGAGATAGAAAGGGGGGTAGAGATATAGAAAAGAGGGTAGAGAGATAGAGAGAGGAGGGTAGATGGAGATAGAAAGGAGGGTAGAGAGATAGAGATCACAGCAGCAAGATGTGTGACCTGTTGCCACGAGAAAAGGGCAACCAGTGAAGAACAAACACCATTGTAAATACGACAGGCTATGTGACAGGCTATGTGCTCACTGCCCACAAAATGAGGTGGAAACTGAGCTGCACTTCCTAACCTCCTGCCCAATGTATGACCATATTAGAGAGACATATTTCCCTCAGATTACACAGATCCACAAAGAATTCGAAAGCAAATCCAATTTTGAAAAACTCCCATATCTACTGGGTGAAATTCCACAGTGTGCCATCACAGCAGCAAGATTTGTGACCTGTTGCCACGAGAAAAGGGCAACCAGTGAAGAACACACACCACTGTAAATACAACCCATATTTATGCTTATTTATTTTATCTTGTGTCCTTTAACCATTTGTACATTGTTAAAACACTGTATATATATAATATGACATTTGTAATGTCTTTATTGTTTTGAAACTTCTGTACGTGTAATGTTTACTGTTAATTTTTATTGTTTATATATTCACTTTATATATTATCTACCTCACTTGCTTTGGCAATGTTAACACATGTTTCCCATGCCAATAAAGCCCTTGAATTTAATTTAATTTAATTGAATTTAATTGAGAGGAGGGTAGAGAGATATAGAGAGGAGGGTAGAGGGAGATAGAAAGGAGGCTAGAGAGATAGAGAGAGGAGGGTAGAGAGATATAGAGAGGAGGGTAGAGAGATATAGAGAGGAGGGTAGAGGGAGATAGAAAGGAGTGTAGAGAGATAGAGAGGAGGGTAGCGAGATAGAGAGAGGAGGGTAGAGAGATATAGAGAGGAGGGTAGAGAGATATAGAGAGGAGGGTGTAGGGAGATAGAGAGGAGGGTAGAGGGAGATAGAAAGGAGGGTAGAGAGATAGAGAGAGGAGGGTAGAGCGATAGGAGGGTAGAGAGATAGAGGGTAGAGAGATAGAGAGAGGAGGGTAGAGAGATATAGAGAGGAGGGTAGAGAGATATAGAGAGGAGGGTAGAGAGATAGAGGGAGGAGGGTAGAGCGATAGAGAGATAGAGGGTAGAGAGGGAGATAGAAAGGAGGGTAGAGGGAGATAGAAAGGAGGGTAGCGAGATAGAGAGGAGGGTAGAGAGATAAAGAGGGGGGTAGAGAGTTAGAGAGAGAATAGCGTAGAGAGATAGAGAAAGGAGGGTAGAGAGCTAGAGAGAGGAGGGTAGAGAGATAGAGAGAGAGCAGCTCTCACCCCCTCTGAGCACCCCCCCTGTCAGCCACCCTGATAGCCCTTCTGACAACCCCCCCACACCCACTGAGGACAAACACAAGACACAGATTGTACTACTTATGGACTCAAATGGGAAATATATAGAATAAAAAAAACTTTTTCCCAAACACAGTGTGTCTAAACTCTGGTGTCAAAACACCCAGCGCGCCCTCGACCTTCTGTCTGAGGACCAACTAGGCTCACCTAGCCACATAATAATACACACAGGCACAAACGACCTGAGAGCACAGCAGGAAAGGGTGGCCACAGCACTGAAAGGAGTGATTGAAAAGGCTTCTTCTACTTTCCCCAACGCACAAGTGGTTATCACCACCCTGCTACCACGAAAAGACTTCCACCCTGCCACAATACAGTGGGCAAACGCAAGTATTTCCCGTGACTGTGCCTCAAAACCAAATGTTTTCCTGGCCCACCACTCCACTCTGGACTTGAACAGCCTCTACGACCAGGTCCACCTCTACAAGGCAGTAGTGCCCACCTTTGCCTGAACTCTAAAGGACATCGCTCTCAAACGTATCCCCAACACTTCACACAGGAGCAACAGATCAATAGACACCCCATCCAGACCAGCGAGACACCCTCCCAGACCTGCAGAACCCCCCCCTGGACCTACACATAGAGGACCCACGCCAAGAGGAATTACATTACAAACCACGACCAACAACATTGGACACTCTATGGAACAAAAAGGCTTCACTATATCATCCTGGAATATCCAAGGCCTGAGGTCATCTATCTTTGGCCTAAAGAGCAGGAACCCGGACTTCACCAAAGAAATCGGTAATATAGACATTGTCATCCTGCAATAAACCTGGTATAGAGGAGACGGACCCACTGGTTGCCCTCTAGGTTACAGAGAGCTGGTAGTCCAATCCACCAAACTACCAGGTGTGAAACAGGGAAGGGACTCAGGGGGTATGCTAATTTGGTATAGAGCAGACCTAACTCACTCCATTAAATTAATCAAAACAGGAACATTCTACATTTGGCTAGAAATCCCACTAGAATCCCCATATTTTAATGAAGACAGCTTCTCCATTCTGGAGGGGGAAATCAATCATTTCCAGGCCCAGGGACATGTACTAGTCTGTGGCGACCTAAATGCCAGAACCGGACAAGAACCTGACACCTTCAGCACACAGGGGGACAAACACCTGCCTGGAGGTGACAGCATTCCCTCCCACATATGCCCCCCTAGGCACAACTATGACAACATAACCAACAAAAACGGGTCACAACTCCTGTAGCTTTGTCGCACGCTGGGTATGTACATAGTCAATGGTAGGCTTCGAGGGGACTCCTAGGGTAGGTACACCTATAGCTCATCTCTTGGCAGTAGTACTGTAGACTACTTTATCACTGACCTCAACCCAGAGTCTCTCAGAGCGTTCACAGTCAGCCCACTGACACCCCTATCAGACCACAGCCAAATCACAGTCTACTTAAACAGAGCAATACTCAATCATGAGGCATCAAAGCCAAAGGAACTGAGTAACATTAAGAAATGCTATAGATGGAAGGAATGCAGTTTGGAAACCTACCAAAAAACAATTAGGCAACAACAAATTCAATCCGTTTTAGACAATTTCCTGGGTAAAATGTTCCACTGTAATAGTGAAGGTGTAAACTTGGCAGTAGAAAATCTTAACAGTATATTTGACCTCTCAGCTTCCCTATCAAATCTAAAAATCTCAAATAGAAAACCGAAGAAAATTAACAACAATGACAAATGGTTTGATGAAGAATGCAAAAATCTAAGAAAGAAATTGAGAAACCTGTCCAACCAAAAACATAGAGACCCGGAAAACCTGAGTCTACGCCTTCACTATGGTGAATCACTAAAACAATACAGAAATACACTACGGAAAAAGAAGGAACAGCATGTCAGAAATCACCTCAATGTAATTGAAGAATCCATAGACTCTAACCACTTCTGGGAAAATTGGAAAACACTAAACAAACAACAACACAAAGAATTATCTATCCAAAATGGAGATGTATGGGTAAACCACTTCTTCAATCTTTTTGGCTCTATAACAAAGAATAAAGAGCAAAAACATATACATGATCAAATACAGATCTTAGAATCAACTATTAAAGACTACCAGAACCCACTGGATTCTCCAATTACATTGAATGAGTTACAGGACAAAATAAAAACCCTCCAACCCAAAAAGGCCTGTGGTGTTGATGGTATCCTTAATGAAATGATCAAGTATACAGACAACAAATTCCAATTGGCTATACTAAAACTCTTTAACATCATCCTTAGCTCTGGCATCTTCCCCAATATTTGGAACCAAGGACTGATCACCCCAATCCACAAAAGTGGAGACAAATTTGACCCCAATAACTACCGTGGAATATGCGTCAACAGTAACCTTGGGAAAATCCTCTGCATTATCATTAACAGCAGACTCGTACATTTCCTCAATGAAAACAATGTACTGAGCAAATGTCAAATTGGCTTTTTACCAAATTACCGTACAACAGACCATGTATTCACCGTACACACCCTAATTGACAACCAAACAAACCAAAACAAAGGCAAAGTCTTCTCATGCTTTGTTGATTTCAAAAAAGCCTTCGACTCAATTTGGCATGAGGGTCTGCTATACAAACTGATGGAAAGGGGTGTTGGGGGTAAAAACATACGACATTATAAAATCCATGTACACAAACAACAAGTGTGCGGTTAAAATTGGCAAAAAACACACATTTCTTCACACAGGGTTGTGGGGTGAGACAGGGATGCAGCTTAAGCCCCACCCTCTTCAACATATATATCAATGAATTGGCGCGGGCACTAGAAAAGTCTGCAGCACCCGGCCTCACCCTACTAGAATCCGAAGTCAAATGTCTGCTGTTTGCTGATGATCTGGTGTTTCTGTCACCAACCAAGGAGGGCCTACAGCAGCACCTAGATCTTCTGCACAGATTCTGTCAGACCTGAGCCCTGACAGTAAATCTCAGTAAGACCAAAATAATGGTGTTCCAAAAAAGGTCCAGTCACCAGGACCACAAATACAAGTTCCATCTAGACACTGTTGCCCTAGAGCACACAAAAAACTATACATACATTGGCCTAAACATCAGCGCCACAGGTAACTTCCACAAAGCTGTGAACGATCTGAGAGACAAGGCAAGAAGGGCATTCTATGCCATCAAAAGGAACATAAATTTCAACATACCAATTAGGATTTGGCTAAAAATACTTGAATCAGTCATAGAGCCCATTGCCCTTTATGGTTGTGAGGTCTGGGGTCCGCTCACCAACCAAGACTTCACAAAATGGGACAAACACCAAATTGAGACTCTGCACGCAAAATTCTGCAAAAAATATCAAAATAATGCATGCAGAGCAGAATTAGGCCGATACCCACTAATTATCAAAATCCAGAAAAGAGCCGTTAAATTCTATAATCACCTAAAAGGAAGCGATTCCCAAACCTTCCTTAACAAAGCCATCACCTACAGAGAGATGAACCTGGAGAAGAGTCCCCTAAGCAAGCTGGTCCTGGGGCTATGTTCACAAACACAAACACACCCTACAGAGCCCCAGGACAGCAGCACAATTAGACCCAACCAAATCATGAGAAAACAAAAAGATAATTACTTGACACATTGGAAAGAATTAACAAAAAACAGAGCAAACTAGAATGCTATTTGGCCCTAAACAGAGAGTCCACAGCGGCAGAATATCTGACCACTGTGACTGACCCAAAATTAAGGAAAGCTTTGACTATGTACAGACTCAGTGAGCATAGCCTTGCTATTGAGAAAGGCCGCCGTAGGCAGACATGGCTCTCAAGAGAAGACAGGCTATGTGCTCACTGCCCACAAAATGAGGTGGAAACTGAGCTGCACTTCCTAACCTCCTGCCCAATGTATGACCATATTAGAGAGACATATTTCCCTCAGATTACACAGATCCACAAAGAATTCGAAAACAAATCCAATTTTGATAAACTCCCATATCTACTGGGTGAAATTCCACAGTGTGCCATCACAGCAGCAAGATTTGTGACCTGTTGCCACGAGAAAAGGGCAACCAGTGAAGAACAAACACCATTGTAAATACAACCCATATGTATGCTTATTTATTTTATCTTGTGTCCTTTAACCATTTGTACATTGTTAAAACACTTTATATATATATATAATATGACATTTGAATTGTCTTTATTGTTTTGAAACTTCTGTATGTGTAATGTTTACTGTTCATTTTTATTGTTTATTTCCCTTTATATATTCACTTGATATATTATCTACCTCACTTGCTTTGGCAATGTTAACACATGTTTCCTATGCCAATAAAGCCCCTTGAATTGAATTGAATTGAATTGATAGAGAGAGGAGGGTTGAGGGAGAGAGGAGGGTTGAGGGAGACAGAGAGGCTTGTAGGGAGATAAGAGGGTAGATAGAGAGGATGGTAGAGAGAGAGAGTGATGGAGAGGGTAGAGAGAGAGAGAGAGAGGGTGGTAGGGAGACAGAGAGGAGGGTAGGGAGATAGAGAGGAGGGTAGAGAGATGTAAGGAGATAGAGAGGGGGGTAGAGAAATAGCCTCCAGTATTTATGCTGCAGTAGTTTATGTGTCGGGGGGCTAGGGTCAGTTTGTTATATCTGGAGTACTTGTCCTGTCCTATTCGGTGTCCTGTGTGAATTTAAGTGTGCTCTCTAATTCTCTCTTCTCTCTTTCTTTCTCTCTCTCGGAGGACCTGAGCCCTAGGACCATGCCTCAGGACTACCTGGCATGATGACTCCTTGCTGTCCCCAGTCCACCTGGCCGTGCTACTGCTCCAGTTTCAACTGTTCTGCCTTATTATTATTGGCCATGTTCTGTTATAATCTGTTATAATCTCCACCCGGCACAGCCGGAAGAGGGCTGGCCACCCCACATAGCCTGGTTCCTCTCTAGGTTTCTTCCTAGGTTTTGGCCTATCTAGGGAGTTTTTCCTAGCCACCGTGCTTCTACACCTGCATTGCTTGCTGTTTGGGGTTTTAGGCTGGGTTTCTATACAGCACTTTTAGATATCAGCTGATGTACGAAGGGCTATATAAATACATTTGATTTGATTTGATAGAGAGATGTAGGGAGATAGAGAGGAGGGTAGAGAGATGTAGGGAGATAGATAGGATGGTAGGGAGATAGAGAGGAGGGTAGAGAGATGTAGGGAGATGTATATGATGGTAGGGAGATGTTGGCAGATAGATAGGATGGTAGGGAGATAGATAGAATGGTAGGGAGATGTAGGCAGATAGATAGGATGGTAGGGAGATAGAGAGGAGGGTAGAGAGATGTAGGGAGATAGATAGGATGGTATGGAGATTGATAGGATGGTATGGAGATTGATAGGATGGTAGGGAGATAGATAGGATGGTAGGGAGATAGAGAGGGGGGTAGAGAGATGTAGGGAGATAGAGAGGATGGTAGGGCGATAGAGAGGAGGGTAGAGAGATGTGGAGAGATCGAGAGGATGGAACAAGGCAGAAAGCATTAGGGACAAAGGAGACAAGGAGAGGAAGTTGTTTAAATGAGGACTCAGGGGAGATAAAGAGGAGAGAGTTAGATGGCGAGAACAAGAATTAGGGAGGGTGAGAGACAGAGGGGGAGAGAGAAAGCAAGAGAGAGCGAGAGTGGGTTAGAGACAGTGAGGGGGAGAGAGAGGGAGAGACAAGGGAGAGAGAGGAGGGGAAAGACAGCGGAAGAGAGAGAGAGAGAGAGAGAGAGAGAGAGAGAGAGGGGGAATCCTGTGAGGCCTAATCAGTGAGAGGTAGAGGAGGCTCTGAGCTGATTTCCACCGAGAGAGACTTTAATGAGAGGTCATTAAATATGCCCTTTCACAAATCGTAATATAAATCCACACACACACACAGGGTGGCATTCTCTGTGCAAAAGATCCCCAAAAACCTTGCAGCAGATTCTTTTTTAATGACGTCCATTTTATGGCACCGATAATTTATAGGTGCATAGGAGCAGTATTACAAACTCATTTTGTAGTAATGTAATGAAATGTTGCTGTTAGTTTTTGGTACAATCTCAGCAATTTCTTGCAGTGAGAGCTGTCTAGTCAACAGAAAATGTCCAGGACGGAAGGAACGAAATGCCAAGTCCCAATAGCCTAGCCAAGTCCTAATACTTTTGGATAGCTTCCTTCCCTTGTCTGCTCTCCTTGTTGAAAGCTGAAGACAAATTTAGTTGGCAGTTGAACAGACTGTGATAACCTCTACAGTCCTTCCATCTGTCTGTTAGTGAAAGGAAACACCTCAGAGGGGTTGGGTTAAATGTGGAAGACACATTTCAGTTGAATGCATTCAGTTGTCCAACTGACTAGGTATCCCCCTTTCCCTTTCCCAAAACACCAAAGGGTTATGGCCAATGGGAAGGGCTAGGGAGCAAATTGGGACCATCTGATAGTGTTGGAACATAGCCCCTATCCAGGAAACATCTAATGTCAAAAACACTTTCTTCCACACTGAGAAGCAGTTCCTTTGAGAATCAGTTCCACCAATCACAATGTTCTGCAGAGGAGGCTGTGGGAGGAGCTATAGGAGGATGGTGTTCCTACAGCTCCTCCCACCAACCTCTTCTGGTGTACTGTACAGCACATAGTCAAGGTCTCCATAGATGTCTTACATTTCACCCCCTCCTCTACCGCCCACGACATGACATGTCTTCCACTTTGTCCTACTCTCCCCTCCAGACGGCATTCAGTGGTGCAGGGTTAAATCGAGGAGAATAGAATTCTGGTATATTGGCCACACCACATATACTACGCTGAAACAACATACAGTGCCCTGGGCACCGCCTGGTCCATATCTAGGATTTACTGTATAAAATTGTTATAGTGGAAGAAGGGAGAGTTTTACTTCGGCAATAAAGAGAAGGAATAGAGATGTGTTAAATAACCGTTGGCCACACCGAGGGGGCTGTGGCTAAATGATGGAAGAGAAAACAGAAACAGTAGAGGGATAGAGAGTGAATAATGAATGAACGATGAGCACTTTGGCTCGAAAATAACCCAGGTGACTGAGAAAGCGAGAGCGAGAGAGCTAGAGAGAGAGCGAGAGAGAGGGAGAGAGAGAGACGGAAAGAGAGAGAGAGAGAGAGAGAGAGAGAGAGAGAGGGATGAAGAGATTGAGAGAGAAGAGGAGAGCGAGGCAGTTTATCCTCTGAGTGGTTATCCACACCGGAGCATACAGGCTCAAACCCTTACATGTACAGGTGGTTCACCTATGAAAGTGATGCTATACCTCACCCTGTGAGACCCGGGGAGCGTATATATCTTCCCACATATTGCTTTTAACCAAGCTGTTTCCTTCCAAGCCAGGCTCTGAAAACCATTCATTGATACAAGGCTAGGGGCTCAGGTTTTCAGAGCCTGGCTTGGAGGTACAGCAGCAGGTAGAGGAGAACAGGACGTCATGGATGACGTCGGGTCTCCTTGAATCCTTAGAAGCTGTGTCCCGATGTTTGTATGGTTTCCTTTCTTTGAGACTCTGCTGGCTCACTGTACACAAGTAGTATGTCCAGACCATACATGAGCTATACCCGATCAGTACAGTCGACCTCACTGCAAAAGAACTCGGTCACAGCCAACACAGGCAAACACAAGAAGCCAGAACACAGAGATAGTAGGCTATGTTTGCACCAGCACAGTCTCATAACTGTTCCCTTTCTCAGAACAAAATGGGAAGCCAGGGCTCTGCTTGGCCATGATAGGCACGTAGTAATCTCCCGTAGCCAGATTCTGAGGCCGAGAGAATCTGTCAGGACTGAAAGGGATGCGTGAGATCAAGCAGACGTTTTTGAGGGTTTTGTCACTGGTTATTTGGACGTGGTGTACTGGTTATTAGGAAGCTGTGCTTAAACTGCTTCGCCTCGAGTGCATTGTGCGTGTGGCCACACGAATCGGCATGGGGGGAGCTTTGGTTGAGAGTTTCCTTTTGTGAGGGTGGAGAGTTGCTGGAACTCGCAATTTCTAATACTGTAAGTATGAATAAATCAATTAATCATGCAGCTGACCAAATTATGCAAGATTTTACTTCTGTTGTGAACAGAGTACTTAGAGACACCCAATGAGAGACGATCGACACGTCTAACTGCAGAGCGATAAACTGAGCAAATATCAGCAGATATCAAGCCGTCTGCAGCCACAGGCTCTGTTTGCACTAGCTTGTCTAAATGTACAGTGACCAGCCAGACATACTGACAGACAGGCCATCTCTCTTTCTCCACCTCTCTCTCGCTCTCTCTCTCCACCCACGCCCCCTCTCCACGCCTCATCGCTCTTCATCCATCAACACCACTGAGAGGAGAACACAACGCTGAAATATATGTCTTAAATCTCTAAACAGACATTGTCTTTCCTCAGCACATTCATTCCCAGCACCAGAGGAACAGTGTCATCCGATTTTAATTGTCTCTACCTCTGCCATGATGATGATGGGGAGGTCTGTAGTGTTGGAGTCTGGGCACGTTTGGTCTTTTCTCATAAAGCCTGTACTGGAAGGGAAACAGCTCCTCTGATGAATAGGTCTATGGATTTGGCGTGGATTTCATGAAGAGCTGCACAACAGCAGATAAGGCCAGAGAGAAGTTTTCCACGGGGTCTATTGTAGCCAACATATGGAGAAGAGGGTTTTCCAGAATCATTAATGCAGGGGTGCAGACACATCTGTAGATTCCCTTTAGACTGTATTTATATTCATCATATACATCAGTGGAGGCTGCTGAGGGGAGGACGGCTCAGAGTAATGGCTGGAATGGAGACAATGGAATGGTATCATCCACATGGAAACCATATGCTTGATACCATTCCATTGTCTCCACTCCAGATATTATTATGAGCCGTCCTCCCCTCAGCAGCCTCCACTGATGTATATGATGAATATAAATACAGTCTAAAGGGAATCTACAGATGTGTCTGCACCCCTGCATTAATGATTCTGGAAAACCCTCTTCTCCATATGTTGGCTACAATAGACCCCGTGGTGTTCATTCAGGAACACCAACCCCAGAGCAGATCATTGGGCTGGAGATGATCCCTTCCTTCCCTTTGTCTCTCGTTTCTCTCAGACAAAAGTGAGAGAGAAAAAAACGCCTTAGTATGCCTAATCAATTCACTGAGCTCTGACTGTTTCCACTCAGTAACTGTTGGGGATCTGATCACAGTTAATTACTTAGAGCTGGATATGAGCTTTAAAACACTAAATCTACTTTAGCCCACCTAAATAGTTCATACTAGTCCACTAGAGTAGGTAGTGTACAGTCGTGGCCAAAGGTTTTGAGAATGACACAAATATTAATTTTCACAAAGTCTGCTGCCTCAGTTTGCATGATGGTAATTTGTATATAATCCAGAATGTTATGAAGAGTGATCAGATGAATTGCAATTAATTGCAAAGTCCCTCTTTGCCATGCAAATGAACTGAATCCCCCAAAAACATTTCCACTGCATTTCAGCCCTGCCACAAAAGGACCAGCTGACATCATGTCAGTGATTCTCTCGATAACACAGGTGTGTGTGTTGAAGAGGACAAGGCAGGACATCACTCTGTCATGCTGATTGAGTTTGAATAACAGACTGGAAGCTTCAAAAGGAGGGTGGTGCTTGGAATCATTGTTCTTCCTCTGTCAATCATGGTTACCTGCAAGGAAACACGTGCCGTTATCATTGCTTTGCACAAAAAGTGCTTCACAGGCAAGGACATTGCTGCCAGTAAGATTGCAACTAAATCAACCATTTATCGGATCATCAAGAACTTCAAGGAGAGCGGTTCAATTGTTGTGAAGAAGGCTTCAGGGTGCCCAAGAAAGTCCAGCAAGCGCCAGGACCGTCTCCTAAAGTTGATTCAGCTGCGGGTTCGGGGCACCACCAGTACAGAGCTTGGAATAGCAGCTGGCAGAGTGCATCTGCATGCACAGTGAGGCAAAGACTTTTGGAGGATGGCCTGGTGTCAAGAAGGGCAGCAAAGAAGCCACTTCTCTCCAGGAAAAACATCAGGGACAGACTGATATTCTGCAAAAGGTACAGGGATTGGACTGCTGAGGACTGGGGTAAAGTCATTTTCTCTGATGAATCCCCTTTCCGATTGTTTGGGGCATCCAGACAAAAGCTTGTCCGGAGAAGACGAGGTGAGCGCTACCATCAGTCCTGTGTCATGCAAACAGTAAAGCATCCTGAGACCATTCATGTGTGGTTGCTTCTAAGCCAAGGGAGTGGGCTCATTCACAATTTTACATAAGAACACAGCCATGAATAAAAAAAATGGTACCAACACATCCTCCGAGAGCAACTTCTCCCAACCATCCAGGAACAGTTTGGTGACGAACAATGCCTTTTCCAGCATGATGGAGCAGCTTGCCATAAGGCAAAAGTGATAACTAAGTGGCTCGGGGAACAAAACATTGATATTTTGAGTCCATGGCCAGGAAACTCCCCAGACCTTAATCCCATTGAGAACTTGTGGTCAATCCTCAAGAGGCAGGTGGACAAACAAAAACCCACAAATTCTGACAAACTCCAAGTATTGATTATGCAAGAATGGGCTGCCATCAGTCAGGTTGTGGCCCAGAAGTTCATTGACAGCATGCCAGGGCGGATTGTAGAGGTCTTGAAAAAGAAGGGTCAACACTGCAAATATTGACTCTTTGCATCAACTTCATGTAATTGTCAATAAAAGCCTTTGACACTTATGAAATGCTTGTATTCCATAGTAACATCTGACAAAAATATCTAAAGATACTGAGGCAGCAGACTTTGTGAAAATTAACATTTGTGTCATTCTCAAAACGTTTGGCCACGACTGTATATGTAGTACAAATAGAGGGGAGTGGTGGCTGGTGTCACTTAAATATATTGACAGGCTCATTGTAATGGCTGGAATGGAATAAATGTACAGGTGTCAAACATGGTTGCTGCCATTCTATTCATCCATTCCAGCCACTACTATGAGCCATCCTCCCTTCACCAGCCCCCTGTGGCAGAGACTTATGACTCACTGAAGCAGTTTCTGTGTGTCTCCTCCAGTCATCTGACTGAAGCTGTTTCTCTAAAGAAGTCTCTGTGTGTCTCCTCCAGTCGTCTGACTGAAGCTGTTTCTCTAAAGAAGTCTCTGTGTGTCTCGCCCAGTCGTCTGACTGAAGCACTTCTGCGTTCTTTACGGTCTTTAATCCAGAAGCATTTAGTTAACACCAATAATTACAGTCCTTTAACCATTGACTCTGTCTGTTAGTAGCTGCTGCTGCCTATGTCATTATCCATTTAGCCCTTCACTCCTGTGACACATGGCTCCTCTCTCTGGTGAGGAAAACTCTCTCTTTCTCTCGCTGTTAATCCACAATCCTCCCAATGTAAAATTAAACTTGATAGAATGGACTAGCATTGATCATCATTCCCTGTTGGTTGTAATAGCTGGCAATTTAGAATGTTTAATTAATGGATGCTTAATTGCCATACTAACTGCTTTTGTGCTACATAAAAAAATATGTGATGGGGAAAAAATCGATACAGGTACATATCACAATATTATTTGGGACGGTATTATATCGATACTTTGACTCCAAGTGAGACAACTTGTTTTCAGCTCCTTAATTTCCATTAATGATCTAAATAAATTGTCCCATGCGCTCTCTTTTCGATCTGCAGCAGATATACATGTATAAGGAGCAATAAGTTCAGAACATCAAATCCTATTAAAATCACAGTATTGAATCGCAATACATATCATATCGACGCCTTAGGATCAAGATAATATTGTATTGTGAGGTCCCTAGAAATTCCCAGCCCTATTTAGAATGTGGTACTTTTCTCACGTGCAACAATGGCAACTGTGCCTCACTATCATGTTGGCCATGTTGGCTGTTCCTCTTCCACTCACCAATCCATGGCCTGAGGGGTTTGGTCCATTCTATATACAGCAATCAACCTTTAGCGTGAGTTTCAGACATCCATCCTTATCAGTGGTCTATTATGGATTTATACGGTTCATGATTGAATTATTAGCATCAGTGTTATGTTCAAGACCACCTAAAGTGTGACCGATTCAAGACCAAGACCGGAGCAAATCAAATCTGAGTCAAGACCAAGACCGGCTATCAGACAAACATGTTGGTTTTTACTTTTAATACATTTACCAACGTCTTAGTTTTTTTCTCGCTCTACTTTTTTCGTTAAACTTTTTCACCCCGGACGCTTTATCTGGACATGGTTCTACAGGACCTCCACCAGCTGAAAAAATAAGTACATGTAGGTAGAGTTATTAAAGTGACTATGCATAGATAATAACAGAGAGTAGCAGCGGCGTAAAGGGGGGGGGGGGGGGTAGCCATTTGATTAGATGTTCAGGAGTCTTATGGCTTGGGGGTAGAAGCTGTTTAGAAGCCTTTTGGACCTAGACTTGACGCTCCAGTACCGCTGGCTGTGCGGTAGCAGAGAGAACAGTCTATGGCTAGGATGGCTGGAGTCTTTGACAATTTTTAGGGCCTTCCTCTGACACTGCCTGGTATAGAGGTCCTGAATGGCAGGAAGCTTGGTCCCAGTGCCCTCACGACTGTCTTGGTGTGCTTGGACCATGTTAGTTTGTTGGTGATGTGAACGGCAAGGAACTTGAAGATCTCAACCTGCTTCTTACAGCCCTGTCGATGAGAATGGGGGCGACCTCAGTCCTCCTTTTCCTGTAGTCCACAATCATATCCTTTGTCTTGATCATGTTGAGGGAGAGTTTGTTGTCCTGGCACCACATGGCCAGGTCTCCGACCTCCTCCCTATAGGCTGTCTCATCGTTGCTGGTGATCAGGCCTACCATTGTTGTGTCATCGGCAACCTTAATGATGGTGTTGGTGTTGTGCATGGCCGTGCAGTCATTAGTGAACAGGGAGTACAGTAGGGGACTGAGCATGCACCCCTGAGGGGCCCCCATGTTGAGGATCAGCATGGCAGACGTGTTGTTACCTACCCTTACCACCCGGCGTCGGCCCGTCAGAAAGTCCAGGATCCAGTTGCAGAGGGAGGTGTTTAGTCTCAGTGTCCTTAGCTTACTGATGATCTTTGAGGGCACTATGGTGTTGAACGCTGAGCTGTAGTCAATTAATATGTGTGGAGTAAAGGTGATCTAGAGTTTTTCCCTCTGGCTGCACATTTAACATGCCGATAGAAATTAGGTAAAACTGATTTAAGTTTTGCTGCATTAAAGTCCTGGGCCACTAGGAGCACCGCCTCTGGAGGAGCGTTTTCCTGTTTGCTTATGGCGGTATACAGCCCATTGAGTGCAGTTTTACTGCCAGTATCGGTCTGTGGTGATAAGTAGACAGCTACAAAGAATACAGATGAAAACTCTAGGTAGATAGTGTGGTCTACAGCTTATCATGATATACTCTACCTCAGGCGAGCAAGACTTCGAGACTTCCTTAGATATCGTGCACCAGCTATTGTTTACAAATATGCATAGGTCCCTGCCCCGTGTCTTACCAGAGGCTGCTGTTCTATCCTGCCGATAGACTGTATAACACGCCAGCTGTATGTTATTCATGTCGTCGTTCAGCCACAACTCGGTGAAATATAAGATATTGCCGTTTTTAATGTCCCGTTGGTATGATTTGCGTGCTTTCAGTTCGTCTCATTTATTTTCCATCGATTGAACGTTTGCTAACAGTACGGGTGGCGAAGCCAGATTAGCCACTGATCCTCACAAGGCACATATCTTTCCTCAAATTCTCAGTTTCTTTCTGCAGCGAATGATGGGGATGAGGGACTTTACGGGTGTTTGGAGTATATCGTTCCCGTCCGACTAATTAAAGAAAAATTATTTGTCCAATTCAAGGTGAGTAATCGCTGTTCTGATGTCCAGAATCTCTTTTCGGTCATAAGAGATGGTAGGAGCAACATTATGTACAAAATAAGTTACAAACAATGCGAAAAAACAAACAAAATAGCACGGTTAGTTAAGAGCCAATAAAACGGCAGCCATCCCCTCCGGCGCCATCTTCACAACTTCCAGCTTAGTGGAGTCTGCCACCAGCACAGTCAGTGTAGTCACCTCAGCTATCCCCATTGAGATCATGTCAGTGCCTCGATCTCGAACTTGGGAAACAAAACATGGCGATGTTTGGCATAGCAATCTCAGGGGAATTAAGACCTTTCCATTCCTGTCATTATTGAAAGAAATTGTGATCTCACATCTCAAAATAGGGTTATATATTCTACCTCTTGGTGATGTCAGTCAGAAACACAATGTCAACTTTCACTGCCATGCGGACGACACACAGCTGTACATTTCGATGAAACAGGGTGAAGACCCAAAATTGCCTACCCTGAAAGCCTGTGTTTCAGACATAAGGAAGGCAAATGTTTTACTTTTAAACTCGGACAAAACAGAGATGGTATTTCTAGGTCCCAAGAAACAAAGAGATCTGCTGTTGGATCTGACAATTAATCTTGATGGTTGTACTGTCGTCTCAAATAAAACTGTGAAGGACCTCAGCATTACTCTGGACCCTGATCTGTCTTTTGACGAACATATCAAGAATATTTCAAGGACAGATTTTTCCATCTTCGTAACATTGCAAAAATCAGAAACTTTATGTCCAAAATTGATGCAGAAAAGCTAATCAATTACTTTTGTCACTTCTAGCTTAGACTACTTCAATCCTCTACTCTCTGGCTACCCGGATAAAGCCTTAAATAAACTTCATTAGTGCTAAACACAGCTGCTAAAATCCTGACTAGAGCTCAAAAAAGGTAACATATTACTCCAGTGGCTTACTTTTAAGGCTAGGGTTGATTTCAAGGTTTTACTGCTAAACTACAAAGCATTACATGGGCTTGCTCCTAGCTATCTCTCTGATTTGGTCCTGCTGTACATACCTACACATATGCTATGGTCACAAGACGCAGGCCTCCTAATTGTCCCTAGAATTTCTAAGCAAACAGCTAGAGGCAGAGCTTTCTCCTATAGAGCTCCATTTTTATGGAATGATCTGCCTATCCATGTGAGAGATGCAGACTCGGTCTCAACCTTTAATTCTTCAATGAAGACATCTCTTCAGTAGGTCCTATTTTATTGTTTTATTTTTTATTTTTTAACCTTTATTTAACTAGGCAAGTCAGTTAAGAACAAATTCTTATTTTCAATGACGGCCTAGGAACAGTGGGTTAACTGCACAGTGTCCCCCAACCCACCCCTGTCTCAGTCTCCAGTATCTATGCCGCAATAGTCTATGTGCCGGGGGGCTAGGGTCAGTCTGTTCTTTCTGGTGTAATTATCCTGTCTTATCTGGTGTCCTGTGTGAATTTAAGTATGCTCCCTCTAATTATCTCTCTCTCTCTCCCTCACTCCCTCCCGGAGGACCTGAGCCCTAGGATCATGCCTCAGGACTACCTGGGCTGATGACTCCTGGCTAGCGCCAGTCCACCTTGTCGTGCTGCTGCTCCAGTTCCAATTGTTCTGTCTGAGGCTGGGGAACACTGACCTGTTCACCGGGAGTGCTACCTTGTCCCGGACCTGCTGTTTCCGACTCTCTCTCTCTACTGCACCTGCTGTCTCGACCTCTGAATGCTCAGCTATGAAAAGCCAACTGATATTTACTCCTGAGGTACTGACCTGTTGCACCCTCTACAACCACAGTGATTATTATTTGACCCTGCTGGTCATCTATAAATGTTTGAACATCTTGAAGAACAATCTGGCCTTAAATGGCCATGTACTCTTATAATCTCCACCCGGCAGAGACAGAAGAGGACTGGCCACCACTCAGAGTCTGGTTCCTCTCTAGGTTTCTTCCTAGGTTCCTGCCTTTCTAGGGAGTTGTTCCTAGCCACCATGCTGTTTGGGGTTTTAGGCTGGGTTTCTGTATAGCACTTTGTGACGTCTGCAGATGTAAAAAAGGGATTTATGGATAAATTTGATTGAAGATCGAGACCGGGAGGGGGACAAGGGGTCCGAGACAGAGTCAAGAATGAGACCAGAAAAATGCGAGTCCAATTCAAGACCATGATTGAAATTTTGTCAAATACCCACCATAATAACAGTTCAAAATGTCCAGTATTTCTGTGTACATATTTCAGAACAACATATGGATTCTTTAGACATTCAGAATATTGAAAAAATGCATGCCGGGGGAAAATAGAACCACTCTACAAATTATTACTAACCCAAACACAGTGGGGAACAACAAGTGTTTTTTTTTTTTAAGTTTTGATGTCTTCACTATTATTCTACAATATAGAAAATAGTAAAAATAAAGAAAAACCCTTGAATGAATAGGTGTGTCCAAACTTTTGACTGTTACTGTAAATACAAAATGTGATGGTCTAAGAACACAACAAAGCTTCAATCACATCGATCTGATTGGATGGGCCTCTCTGGGCCTGGCTCCCCAGTGGGTGGGCCTCTGGGCCTGGCTCCCCAGTGGGTGGGCCTCTCTGGGCCTGGCTCCCCAGTGGGTGGGCCTCTCTGGGCCTGGCTCCCCAGTGGGTGGGCCTCTCTGGGCCTGGCTCCCCAGTGGGTGGGCCTCTCTGGGCCTGGCTCCCCAGTGGGTGGGCCTCTGTCCACAAAGGCACATCCATGTCTACGCCCCTGATCACAATTGCGCATCACAAATCCTACTATCCTAAAAACCAACACCTCAGACTAAACTTTTTCAATACCTAGTTTGCATACTCATTGTTGCCTTAGTTAGCATTCACTGGTAGATATCATAAATTGAAACGTCTTTCCTACCCTACCGGCTACCGATGTCATTCTTCTGTGAGCTGCTCCATGCCAAAACCAGTTGACAGCTGCACACTCTTGGTGCCCGCAGATTATATTCTGCTGAAACTAGGCTATGTGAGCGGCGAGCATGAGAATATATTTCACGTGTTTTGCGATTGTGTAGGCTACTCTCATGATTTCTCTATTGAAGACCTATAGGTTCACCACTGTACTAACCTGTCACACACTGAAGGCCTATAGGTTCACCACTAAAGGCCTATAGGTTCACCACTGTACTAACCTGTCACACACTGAAGGCCTATCGGTCCACCACTATACTAACCTGTCACACACTGAAGGCCTATAGGTCCACCACTATACTAACCTGTCACACACTAAAGGCCTATAGGTTCACCACTGAAGGCCTATAGGTTCACACTGAAGGCCTATAGGTTCACCACTAAAGGCCTATAGGTTCACCACTGAAGGCCTATAGGTTCACCACTAAAGGCCTATAGGTTCACCACTAAAGGCCTATAGGTTCACCACAAAATGGCCTATAGGTTCACCACTAAAGGCCTATAGGTTCACCACTAAAGGCCTATAGGTTCACCACTAAAGGCCTATAGGTTCACCACTGAAGGCCTATAGGTTCACCACTGAAGGCCTATAGGTTCACCACTGAAGGCCTATAGGTTCACCACTGAAGGCCTATAGGTTCACCACTGTACTAACCTGTCTATAATAGATATAAAGCCTGTTAAGATGTTCATGTTTTAACAAAGGAGGGTATATATATTTGGTCTGGCGAAGAGCTTTTATGCACTGGTCTCGGCTGGTCTTATTAGGAGTCCTCCCTGTCCGAGACAGAGTCAATACAGAGTACAAATGTATCCAACACCGAGACAAGACCGAGACACTCAATATGTGGTCTCAAGACCGGACATCTTGAGTAATACAACACTGATTAGCATCACGTGATGTCTTTCATTCAACAAAGAAGAGAACAGGCTGTTCATACTCTTCAAAAGGGTTACAACAACCTGCCTGCCCTCGCCCCCGTCCGCCTCACGTTGCCCTCCATGAGTTACTGCCTGTGGGGACTCCTGACTCCTCCACCGGCCTGTACTATAGCTTGTGTAGGTGTAGTAGTGATGATGGATGTCCTGGCTGCTACACGGTGGCTAATGTTACGAGTTGTCAGCCACTGAATAACGGGGAGGACTCAGGTGGCCTGGGCCGCTCGCTTCAGAGTGACGGCCCTCTGGAGAGGTGCTGCCCTTGATTATACACCGGGAGGGAGGAAGAGGGGGAGGGAAAGGGGGAAGAGGGAAGAGGGGGAAGTCAATGGCCTGACAGAGAGAGAGTGTCAGTTTGGGAGTTTATACAGTACACTATAAAGTATTCAGGACCCCTAGGTGTCTATTATAGAAGGATAAGGTTTTTACTTTGAGGTGGCCTGTCAGAATGCCTGTACCTGTCAGAGAAGGTCAAGAGGTTTATTACAGTCTGACATCACACTTATGGGAAATGACAATCACACTCCTGAGAGGTGAAGATGTTCAGAACCTTGCATTAGAGAGAGTGTCCTGGGAAATCCACACGAGTCCCACTGTTGTTATCACATTCTCAAACACGCCTTTCATATTAGCATTGTTACCTGATCAATCAACAAATCAACTAATATCTGTTCTGGTCACTTGAACCCTCACCTCACCCCTGCAATACCTCCCAAGGTCGTAAGATTGGGAAGCAGAGCCTAAGGTAGTATTCTCCTTTATCAGCTGACCTGATTTAAACAAATCTTGAGACACAAAACAGCTGGAAACACAGCTCAGATGACAGTCTTGACAGTCTAGTCTAATTCAATTGGATATCACAAACCAAGAGGGATTCGTCCCTTCATAACAGATAAAAGGAAAACTTTAATCTGCTTTCTCCTTTCATTGCTTTAGGCCCACCGGGGGACTCATTTGATGGGGTATTAGTTCTGTACGTCGATAAAAAGGGACACTCGTCAACATCTGCCCTGCAGGAAAATGTCAAAATAACGGAACATTTACGTGACGTGGTGGCAGGCCCAATGACAGCAGAGGAGCAGAACCCAATCCGTTTAAAAACCCATTTGGAGCTGTGCCTGGTGGGTAGGGCAGAGGCTGGGAGACGCAGAGGTTTTCCCTGGGCATGTAAAAGGCCGGACTGACGGATGGACCTATAAACACTCAGCTTTTACCTCCCAGAGAAAAGAGACAAGAACAAAGGAGCCTGCTGCCCGGCACATTCCCATTCCTCCCTTTCCCTCTTAATCTTTCCTGTCATCGCCCCTCCCTGATGAGAAAAAGAGAGGGAGGAATGGAGGGATGCGGAGGGAGAGAGGGGTGTGGAGGGAATGAGAGATGGAGGGAGGGATGCGTAGGTGTGCATAAATCGTGTTGCCTGACTTGTTATTTTTCTCACCGTTCCCTCGCTCGTCTTCAGATGGCTGGGCTGGCTGTGTCTGGCTCACTGGTTGTTCTAACAGTAGACGGTTCAAACAACCATCAATAGTACTAATCACTGGACTGAACACATTGATGTATGCCATCAGAGTCCCTGGGTTCGCGCCCAGGCTCTGTCGTAACCGGCCGCGACCGGGAGGTCCGTGGGGCGACGCACAATTGGCCTAGCGTCGTCCGGGTTAGGGAGGGATTGGTCGGTAGGGATCTCCTTGTCTCATCGCGCACCAGCGACTCCTGTGGTTCCTGTGGTAGCCAAGGTTGCCAGGGGCACGGTGTAGCCTCCGACACATTGGTGCGGCTGGCTTCCGGGTTGGATGCGCGCTGTGTTAAGAAGCAGTACGGCTGGTTGGGTTGTGTATCGGAGGACGCATGACATTCAGCCTTCGTCTCTCCCGAGCCCGTACGGGAGTTGTAGCAATGAGACAAGATAGTAGCTACTACAACAATTGGATACCACGAAATTGGGGAGAAAAAGGGGTAAAATTAAAAAATACAATTTTGTATTTATTTTTTTAAACACATTGATGTGTTTTCCCAATAGGCCTTCTTCACAAAGCTTTCATCACGAGCAATATGATGAAGGTCTTTTGTTCTATTGATAAATCAACAACAGGATCTGTATCTGATAGATGTTTATTGTGTACCTATGGGAGACTATTCTTATTGATTAGGAACAAAGCATTGATTAATGAATGGCTTCTGTGTGATGTTTCCTTTTGCCGCTCTAGTCGCTAGTTCTAACTATGAATGTATATAATAGGTTGAATCCCCCGCACACCCAAAATGTATTACTGAAGGTGCTGAAAACTGGATAAACTGAAAAAAGGCTCTGCACACTTCCAGTCCGATACAAAGTTATTTTAATTGTATCTGAGCTTTCGGTCAATCAACCTTCATCAGAGCATAACTGTGCGTCACTGTGTATAATATGCTCTGATGAAGGTCAATTGAATGAAAGCTTAGCTACAATTAACATAACTTTGTATCGAACTGGAAGTGTGCAGAGCCTTTTTTCTGTTTATCCAGTTTTACGTGTGAATGTAAAACATGTCATGAATCAAACACATACCACCATCTTGTTGAGGGAGACCCAGCAGTCCTGGGGGAAGTCCTGCAGCATGGGAACCAGGAATTGCAGACAGCCATCCCAGTGACACAGCAGCAGCATCATACCAATCAGGTTGAAGATACGCATTACTGCACTGGCCAGGTCATAGGTCATATGGAAGATCTAAAACAGAGATGGAGAGACAAGGAATGGGTTAAGGCGGAGAGGAAGGATGTGTGTGTGTGTGTGTGTGTGTGTGTGTGTGTGTGTGTGTGTGTGTGTGTGTGTGTGTGTGTGTGTGTGTGTGTGTGTGTGTGTGTGTGTGTGTGTGTGTGTGTGTGTGTGTGTGTGTGTGTGTGTGTGAGTACGTGCGTGTGTGGGAGAGAGAGACATCGAGAGATAGAGAAGCAGAGAGAGAGAGAAAAATGGAGAGAGAATCACAGTCACAGAATTCTTCAAGATTTCCTGTTTAATTTGCTGCAAGATTCTCTAGTGATCAAGATGACAATCCCTAGAAGCAGGATTAAAGGAGAAGACTACAGTCAGCAGAACCATATTGCCTGCTGTTCCTTTGGACCGGATTAAGAACGATTAATGAGAGGGGGAAGACAGCTTCCCATCAGTCGGCCATCAGATACACAGCAGGAACAGAGCAGACATGTGTTACAGCCAGATACAACACATTAATCAGAACTGTAACAGGACTCCCTCACTCACTCCCACACAAACACATACCGGTACACAAGTCTGTAGGCACAGATGGATACACACGGCAGGTAGCCTAGTGGTGAGAGCTTTGGACTAGTAACCGAAAGGTTGCAAGATCAAATCCCCGAGCCGACAAGGTAAAAATCTGTCGTTGTGCCCCTGAACAAGGCAGTTAACCCACTGTTCCTAGGATGTCATTCTAAATAACAATGTGTTCTTAACTGACTAGCCTAGTAAAATACATTTTAAAAAACCCAACCAGATAAAAGGGGTATGCTTCTCTAAACCCAACCAGATAAAAGTGGTATGCTTCTCTAAACCCAACCAGATAAAATTGGTATGCTTCTCTAAACCCAACCAGATACAATTCACACCAAAACATATGCATTTCTGAGCCCTAAGCAAGAAACCAAACTGGCCACAAGGACAATCATCTTTCAATGATCCCTGAGGAGGTATTAGTAAAATACAAGATGGAAGACTAAATGCTTCTCAGTTCTGGCATGCCAATTGTGGAACCAGAGTCCCCCTGATGCCAGGTCAGCAGAGTCCCTGCCCAATATCTGAAATCCTACATCTTCAAAGAGCATCTTAAAAAATCCCATAGCACCCCCTCCTCCCCCCACTAAAAAAAATGTAAAAATAGCACCCTTGTCTTTCACACTTGACTTTTTCCTACTTGCTGATAGATTCTTTATTGAGGAAAATTTTACTTACTATGACTGAGATATTTGGTTGTCCTACCTAGCTATCTTAAAATGAATGTACCTGTAAGTTGCTCTGGATAAAAGGACATGAATGTAAATGTAAATGAGTATGGTGCTTTGCTGACTTACAGTCACTGACTGATGACATCATACACTATCTCTACCACGGCTGTGATTGGACATGAATCACCAGTTGATCTTTCTTAATGCCACTTTAACCTTTTGGGGCTTCTAATAGTTGGTTTCTAATATGACCTGGCAACTTACAAAATACTGCACTTCAGCACATCTATTTATAGAGTCAACATGTCACTTATGATTAGTGACATGTTGAGGAGGAGAGGAGATAGTCACAATGCCAGAGCAATATTTACAGTATGCAGAGTTCAGCTAACTTAGTTTAAGACAGAATCAGAATGGGTGTCATGTTGGCAACAAAGGTTCCAAGAGAATTACATTCTACAGAGAATACCGATTAGAATGTTACTGTCATGGAACGTTTGGTGCCAACATGGAGGACTGATTGGACAACTGTATGGCTCTAATGAGGCACCATGGACCGTGCCACGGTTCTTATGGTGTTATGAGAAATCTGAAAATAATGAACCAAAGAGAAGCAGAAATTGGACACATTTTGAGGCAGATTCTCTGCAATTCTGTGTGAAAATGTAATCACCAAAATTACTCATTCAATTAGACCCTCAAGTCTTCAAACCAACATTTTGTTTTTGTGTGGGAAACAATAAACACTCACATAATCAATTGGAGGAGTGAATAGCAACTACTACAACAACCACAACAACAACAACGGCAAAAGCAAACTGCTACTACTAAAACACAAACAGTTATGTCGCCATGGCAATTCCTATTAGTTTGAAGTGGAACTACTTTGTAGAAATGAAACAAACAGCTAGTCATTATATCGGTCTAAAATATCAAATATGCACTTTATGCTTCAAACCCATCTTTATAAGAGGTCTAAAATAGGTTATTTTTCGACTCAAAATTCAAATGATGTAGAGTAAGTCATTGTTGGCAGATTGAAATGTATGCAGTCAATGCGTGATTAATAAAATTCACCAATAAATCGCTAGGTAGTCTAATAAATATTGCTATATCCGGTTGTAAATCACAGCTAGCACATTGTTAACTGCCTCCAGCCATTCAGGAGATGAACTGCTTCAGTTTCACTGACCCAATGCTTTGCACAAAAACGGATTGAAAAGGGCAGTGATTGGGAATCTCAACACAATAAATCTAGCTATGCAGTCCTGTTACGTGGATAGTGTTATAGCTAGATGATTTATCTATGCAGGCCTACTTATTTAGCAAGCTAGCTATATGGCTTGACAGCTAGCTAGAACCTAAACTGACACAGAGCCTTGTACTGTAGCTCGCTAGCTAGCTGCTGGAAGAATGTGATGTTATCGCCTGGACAAGTGTGTGAGTGGAAGACTTTCTTTCCCCCAATGTTTAATTTTCAGCTTTGGTGGCTACAGCTATTAGGATCACTAAGCTACTCATGTATTTGGCATTGATCAAATGAGCAGGCAGGCAAGCTCCAAACCCCATTCACTTGTGGGTTATTATGGGACTGGGGGCAGGCTGCAAGAGGCTGAGCAGGCTTCCTCATCGTATTCACAGTGCAATTTCGGCTACGAAATGAAAAAGTTTGAGGGTTTGCCTACCACCCACTGTGCTAGACTTTAGCACATCTGGCTCAGGCTAGATAAACTTGTTATTATTGTGCATAGGCAACTTTACTTATTTATTTGTGTATATATATATATTTATTTTCATCAAAGAAAACAGTGTGCAGGTGTGGTTGGAAGCCCAAGGGCTTATAGGAAAACCACACCACAAACAAACAATATACAATAAATACTTTTTTTTTTTTAAGGTTTGTTTAAAAATGATAACAAAACCTACTAATTATAAATGTATAAATAAATTGATCAGTAATGACGAAAATATATATACTGTTTTGTTTAAATGTGTGGGTGCATTGTGTGGATGTGAGTGTGTGAGAGTTAGGCTTTATGGAGGAGATTACTGAGTAGTTTGGTTCATCAGGCTGAACCCCCGTCTTCCCTTGAAGTTATTGAGGGATGATGATGTGTTGGCAATGTGAAGATAAAAATTCCAGAGTATGGTACCTATATACAGTGCCTTGCGAAAGTATTCGGCCCCCTTGAACTTTGCGACCTTTTGCCACATTTCAGGCTTCAAACATAAAGATATAAAACTGTATTTTTTGTGAAGAATCAACAACAAGTGGGACACAATCATGAAGTGGAACGACATTTATTGGATATTTCAAACTTTTTTAACAAATCAAAAACTGAAAAATTGGGCGTGCAAAATTATTCAGCCCCTTTACTTTCAGTGCAGCAAACTCTCTCCAGACGTTCAGTGAGGATCTCTGAATGATCCAATGTTGACCTAAATGACTAATGACTAATCATCACCCTGAACACACCATCCCCACTGTCAAACATGGTGGTGGCAGCATCATGGTTTGGGCCTGCTTTTCTTCAGCAGGGACAGGGAAGATGGTTAAAATTGATGGGAAGATGGATGGAGCCAAATACAGGACCATTCTGGAAGAAAACCTGATGGAGTCTGCAAAAGACCTGAGACTGGGACGGAGATTTGTCTTCCAACAAGACAATGATCCAAAACATAAAGCAAAATCTACAATGGAATGGTTAAAAAATAAACATATCCAGGTGTTAGAATGGCCAAGTCAAAGTCCAGACCTGAATCCAATCGAGAATCTGTGGAAAGAACTGAAAACTGCTGTTCACAAATGCTCTCCATCCAACCTCACTGAGCTCGAGCTGTTTTGCAAGGAGGAATGGGAAAAAATGTCAGTCTCTCGATGTGCAAAACTGATAGAGACATACCCCAAGCGACTTACAGCTGTAATCGCAGCAAAAGGTGGCGCTACAAAGTATTAACTTAAGGGGGCTGAATAATTTTGCACGGACAATTTTTCAGTTTTTGATTTGTTAAAAAAGTTTGAAATATCCAATAAATGTTGTTCCACTTCATGATTGTGTCCCACTTGTTGTTGATTCTTCACAAAAAAATACAGTTTTATATCTTTATGTTTGAAGCCTGAAATGTGGCAAAAGGTCGCAAAGTTCAAGAGGGCCGAATACTTTCGCAAGGCACTGTATCTGGTAGAGAATGTACAATGTGAGGTGCAGCAGTGGGGAGGGTTCGGCAGTGTCTTGTGTTATATAGATGGATTTCAGAATGAACCAGGAAGAATCCAACCGAGGGAGAGATAGCCTCCCTGTTGGTTGTTTGATCAACAGGACTGTAAAGTTCCCAAAAGTAAGACTCCCATGGTATTTATATATTTGCAGAAAACCAAATCAGGTTTATTTTGTGACTTTTGCTCCTGCTTTCTAAACAATGATCTAAACAAAGTTGCGCTGTTCTGATGCCAGTAAACACAGCCCAGCGCAGTGCAACAGCTGTCAGCAAAGTGACTGGCACAACACTCACAACCCTAATCAGTGGAGAAGCACGTCTAGCACCATACTTAACACTTCCTCTCGAAACTCCACTCCACACTCTTAGAAAGGGTTCTTCGGCGGTCCCCATAGGATGACCATTTTTGGTTCCAGGTAGGTTCCATTTGGTGATATGGGCTAATTGAGTGAATGCTGACGCACAACCAAATATAGAAATGGTGTATTCTATTATTCTAACTCTCAATAGTAAGTTGAGACCCCAACTGAGTACCATATATCTTGTTTGCCTGTTTAACACCAGCCCATCTTAGCACTCATCTTCCATGCATGCCAAGTATCCTCCTCTACCCATCATGCACCGCTCTGTGTGTTTGTCGCATAATGTCTTCAGAAAATCCAATTATCCAAAGGTCATGTGCACACACAGGGCCCAGTGCATCCATCCACCATCCGCCATTCACACCAGGGGCCCAACCAAGTACAAAGTACCCCTTCAAAAAATGAATCGAGCAGAGGCATATATGTACTGTAGATGAACAAATAACTAGATATGAAGGCCGAAGGAAAAACCAGCTAATCAGAAATCCATTCCCGAAGCCAACAAAGAGACAGAAAATGTATGGAAACACAATTAAACCCATACGAGGAACGCTTGCCTAACTGAATTACAGGTTGGTAATAATAACAATTAGCAAGACATACAGTATGATCATAGTGAGCACCCCCTCCGGTGTACCATATTATCACCCCTCCACCCCACCTGCACCTCCTCAGGGGTCTTAATTGATTAAATGTGTTTGCATCTCTAATATGCTGCCTATGAAGACGAGCTGACACCTTCTGGGATTCACAGGTCAAAGGGGGAGACGGTGACGACACTGATGGTGATTAGGATGCAAAGTGTGTTTAAAATCTTAAACCCTCCTGCCAACAACATCACACATATTTCAGTGAGAACAGCAAAGCAAACCTCCTGGCCCTTGACAAACAACTGGGAACAAACTAACATATGCAGCTTGCAGACAGGGCCGGGTCCAGACTGATCATCTGTCTCACAGCTTATTGGGCATCAGCCAACAACTAAATGTCTGAGAAGGAACTCAGTGACCTAACAGCACCTATAAACAGATCTGCTTTTTTATTCATTTATGCAGAAGTCCAAATAGATTAGAAGAGTTCCTGGTTACAGAACAGTGTGGTGTGCTGGTTGAATATTCTATGCTTGACAGAGCATTCTATGATTGTCTACCTAGACAACTTGTCTAGACAACCTTTAGCATAATTCACTACCCCTCACTCACCCTCAATACCTCTCACTAGCTCTCAATACCCAATTCACTATCTTCAATTCACTACGCCTCTCTACCCAATTCACTATCTACAATTCACTACCCCTCACTCCCCCTCAATACCTCTCACTAGCTCTCAATACCCAATTCACTATCTTCAATTCACTACCCCTCACTCCCCCTCAATACCTCTCACTAGCTCTCAATACCCAATTCACTATCTTCAATTCACTACGCCTTTCTACCCAATTCCCTATCTACAATTCACTACCCCTCAATACCCAATTCACTATCTTCAATTCACTACGCCTCTCTACCCAATTCACTATCTACAATTCACTACCCCTCACTACCCAATTCACTATCTACAATTCACTATCTACAATTCTCTACACCTCACGACCCAATTCACTATCTACAATTCATTATCTACAATTCACTACCCATCACTACCCAATTCACTACCCCTCACTGCCCAACTCACTATTTACAATTCATGATCTACAATTCACTATTTACAATTCACTATCTACAATTGACTACCCCTCACTACACCTAGAGTAAAGCACTTCAGACCTACAGTGGAAAGTGTGGTAAAAAATCCAATCCATTATCATTATTGCCATAGGACATTTATCACATTGTCTATAAATTACTTCTGTGTAATGCTGTCCTACCTCCCTACTGTACCTTCTCTCTGACAATAATTGTACTTTGCTAGCATAGCCATTAAGGCTGGGAATCGTATGGGACCTCAAACTACAATATTATCACTATACTTAGGTGCCAATATGATATGTATTGCGATTCTCATGATTCTCATGATTCTATATCAAATCAAATCAAATTGTATTAGTCATGCGCCGAATACAACAGGTGTAGAATAAGAGATAAAACTAACAAGTAATTAAAGAGCAACAGTAAAAAATAACAATATATACAAGGGGGTGCCGGTACAGAGTCAATGTGCGGGGGCACCGGTTAGTTGAGGTAGTATGTACATGCCTATACATAGATGACAACAGAGAGTGGCAGTGGTGTGGAGAGGGGGGGGGGGGGCAATGCAAATAGTATTGGTAGCCATTTGACAACATCAGGAGTCTTATGGCTTGGGGGTAGAAGCTGTTTAGAAGCCTCTTGGACCTAGACTTGGCGCTCCGGTACAGCGTGCCGTGTGGTAGCAGAGAGAACAGTCTATGACTAAGATGGCTGGAGTCTTTGACAATTTTAGGGCCTTCCTCTGACACTGCCTGGTATAGAGGTCCTGAATGGCAGGAAGCTTGGCCCCAGTGATGTACTGGGCCGTACACACTACCTTCTGTAGTGCCTTGCGGTCGGAGGCCGAGCAGTTGCCATACCAGGCAGTGATCAACCCATCAGGATGCTCTCGAGGGTGCAGCTGTAAAACCTTTTGAGGATCTGAAGACCCATGCAAAATCTTTTCAGTCTCCTGAGGAGGAATAGGTTTTGTCGTGCCTGCTTCACGACTGTCATGGTGTGCTTGGACCATATTAGTTTGTTGGTGATGTGGACACCAAGGAACTTGAATCTCTCAACCTGCTCCACTGCAGCCCCGTCGATGAGAATGGGGGCGTGCTCGGTCCTCTTTTTCCTGTAGTCCACAATCATCTCCTTTGTCTTGATCACGTTGAAGGAGAGGTTATTGTCCTGGCACCACACAGCCAGGTCTCTGTCTTGTTGTTGTCGGTGATCAGGCTTTTGTGTCATTGGCAAATTTAATGATGGTGTTGGAGTCGTGCCTGTGCGTGCAGTCATGAGTGAACAGGGAGTACAGGAGGGGGCTGGGCACACACCCCTGAGGGGCCCCTGTGTTGAGGATCAGCGTGGCGGATATGTTGTTACCTACCCTTAACCCTTGGGGGCGGCCCGTCAGGAAGTCCAGGATCCAGTTGCAGAGGGAGGTGTTTAGTCCCAGGGTCCTTAGCTTAGTGATGAGCTTTGAGGGCACTATGGTGTTGAACGCTGAGCTGTAGTCAATGAATAGCATTCTCACATCGGTGTTCCTTTTGCCCAGGAGAGAAAGGGCAGTGTGGAATGCAATAGAGACTGCATCTGTTGGGGCGGTATGAAAATTGGAGTGGGTCAAGGATTTCTGGGATGATGGTGTTGATGTGATCCATGACCAGCCTTTCAAAGCACTTCATAGCTACAGACGTGAGTGCTATGGGTCGGTAGTCATTTAGGCAGGTTACGTTAGTGTTCTTGGGCACAGGCACTATGGTGGTCTGCTTAAAACATGTTGGTATTACGGACTCGGACAGGGAGAGGTTGAAAATGTTAGTGAAGACACTTGCTAGTTGGTCAGCACATGCTCGCAGTACACGTCCTGGTAATCTGTCTGGCCCCGTGGCCTTGTGAATGTTGACCTGTCTAAAGGTCTTACTCATATCGGCTGCGGAGAGCGTGATCACACAGTCTTCCGGTACAGCTGGTGCTCTCATGCATGTTTCAGTGTTATTTGCCTCAAAGTGAGCATAGAAGTAGTTTAGCTCGTCCAGTAGGCTTGTGTCACTGGGCAGTTCTCGGCTGTGCTTCCCTTTGTTATCTGTAATGGTTTCCAGGCCCTGCCACATCTGACGAACGTCAGAGCCAATGTAGTACGACTTGATCTTAGTCCTGCATTGACGCTTGCCTGTTTGATGGTTCATCGGAGGGCATAGCGGGATTTCTTATAAGCTTCCGGGTTAGAGTCCTGGTCCTTGAAAGCGGCGGCTCTAGCCTTTATCTCAGTGCGGATGTTGCCTGTAATCCATGGCTTCTGCTTGGGGTATGTACGTACGGTCACTGTGGGGACGACGTCATCGATGCACTTATTGATGAAGCCAATGACAGATGTGGTGTACTCCTCGATGCCATTGGAGGAATCCCGGAACATATTCCAGTCTGTGCTAGCAAAACAGTCCTGTAGCTTAGCATCTGCTTCATCTGATCACTTTTTTATTGATCTAGTCACTGGTTCTTCCTGCTATAATTTTTGCTTGTAAACAGGAATTAGGAGGATGGAATTATGGTCAGATTTGCCAAATGGAGAGCGAGGGAGAGCTTTGTATGCATCTCTATGTGTGGAGTATAGGTGGTCCAGAGTTCTTTTCCCTCTGGTTGCACATTTAACATGCTGATAGAAATTTGGTAAAACTGATTTAACATTCCCTGCATTAAAGTCCCCGGGCTACTAGGAACGTCGCCTCTGGATGAGCGTTTTCTTGTTTGCTTATGGCAGAGTACAACTCATTCTATGCTATCTTAGTGCCAGTCATTGACTGTGCTCAGTAAACAGCTACAAAGAAAATAGATGAAAACTCTCTCGGTAGGTAGTGTGGTCTGCAGCTTATCATGAGAAACTCTACCTCAGGCGAGCGACAGCTCAAGACTTCCTTAGATATCGTGCACCAGCTGTTGTTTACAAAAATACATAGACCGCCCCCTTTTGTCTTACCAGACGCCGCTGTTCTATCCTGCTGGTACATCGTATAACTAGTCAGCTGTATGTTGATATTGTCGTCGTTCAAGCATAAGATGTTACAGTTTTTAATGTCCCATTGGTAGTTTAATCTTCCCAGTAACTCGTCCATTTTATTGTCCAAGGATTGCATGTTTGTGGGGGTTTATTCGATCGCCTCCGACTTCTCAGAAGGCAGCCCGCTCTCCAGCGTCTCTTTCTCCTTCTCCTCTTCACGCAGATGACTGGGGTCGGGGCCTGTTCCCGAGGGAGCCGTATATCCTCCGGCTCGGGCTCGTCAGAGTCATGAAAGAAGAAAAAGGATTCTGCTAGTCCGTGGTGAGTAGTCGCAGTCCTGATGTCTAGTTATTTTCGGTCATAAGAGACGGTAGCGGCAACATTATGTTCAAAAAGAGTAAAAAAATAAGTTACAAACAAAGCAGATAAACAAACAAAAAAACACAATCGGTTGGGGGCACGTA